>NC_056729.1:1819348871-1819367249 GCF_019279795.1 Protopterus annectens | reverse complement strand
AGAGATGAGCCGACTCCTGCAAAAGTACAAGAAAAAGAAACCTCTCCACTGAGCTAGAAATTCAAAAGCCAGAGATTTAAGCAGCGTAAAATATTGTCATCCCTTGGTGATACTATCAATAAGCTTTGTACTAATAGCGTGGGAAAGATGTGTGATGTCGTCGTATGTTTATTCGTCTCCTTAAAAACAAGTTAAGAGGTATTACGGTAAGACTAATGCATCATTTTGCAAATTGCAGACAGACTGCAATATGGTAAAATTGCGCACTGACACTTGACAGAGTATTGCGTGTGCCCAGTTTAGGTTTTGACGCAGGTTGGGTTTGTAGAGACCGAGCGAGTTAATGCATCCATAGATGGCTGCCACCTTCGGGTGGGTAACACATGCTGCACAGTAGGTGAGAAGATGTGCTGGGCATTGATTGAAAAGGAAAATGTAAGATAGGAGCAGATGAGAGTAAAGCAGAGGTACCAAGAAGCACACAGTGATTAGCTTCCTTGGAGACCTGACTAGATGGGAAATGCTAAGAGGGCACACGACAGCAGGGTGGGTTTGCTCTTTCTTTTTTTAAAAAGCCCACCTCAAGAAAGAGGCTGTTAACCGGTGCCCACACTCACTCGCCCTCACGGGAACAGAATGCTCGGCGAGATGCCCTGATGTAGAGCTTCCCCTGCAGTATAGTCTTGGGGACAAAGAATGAAGCACTGCAGGACAAAACACCATAAGCTTGCAGGCTGACATGCGTAAGAAACCTGGCTTTTAAAATTCTAAGACAACCTGAGGAAAAGTTTCAGTGCGTGTCTGGGCTGAAGCATGGCTTCCTGGGTATGCTAATCAGCTAATGGGGTGACATTAACAAACTGAAAAGAGTAGCTACTGAAAAACAAACTTGTTGCACCAGCTCATTAGCATTCCCAAAATGCCATGCTTCACCATGCATTATTTTTACCTGTAGGTCTTTCTCTGTCATGAAAGGGATTTGGTAAGAGAAGGTGTTGTGGCTCATTATACATGTCGTCTCACTATTCTTCATTTTCAAAACATTGCTGAGTGTTTGTTTGTTTTTTTTTTTTTTTTGCCACTCTCCTTAGTCTTAAAAAAACTCCTCATGTCTTATTAAAGGAGGCCCGGTAAATGGCTTTCCCTGCTTGATGTGTTTGGATGCTGTCAGTTTTATCATTTTCCCTCTCCCCCCCTCTCCTCTGGTTTTCGTTATTATTCTTATGTTTGTGTCTCTTTCTCCCACAGCAGTTTTTACAGTTTAGTTAGTATCAGTTGCATTTGAGTGGGTGGCGTCACTCTCTGTCATGATGCCATGATCATTATGTATTTTTCCTGCTAGATCACCGTCTGTTGTGATGCAGTCCTTGTTATGTCTTTCTCATTGGCTGGCATCTCAAATGGTCATCGGTTTGTATGCTGACATCACGCATTCTAGAACTCCACATTACTTTCTTGCCTGCCATTTCCTTAGTGTCACAAGCACATAAGACAAGGACAGAGCAGCTTCAGAGACAAGAGACTCTCTTCAGTTAGTACGTGCATGCACTCATTCTTTCATTCATTCATTCAGCTGAAGGCTGAGAGAAGCTCTGAATTCAAAACATCTATTTCCCTCTCTTTTGGCTATCTTATTTTCAGTCCAGCGTCACAGGTCATTTTCAAGTGCAACTACTCATCCCCACGTAGCTATGAAAAATCTATTAATTCACAGATTATGTCACTTTATTCAGTTAAAGAGAAATGTGCTATGCAGTTTTAAGCTGCTAAAGTCAAACTGCCATTTGAAATACCAGTAGAAGGAATTATGGAAGTCACATTCACCGTCTTAACCCTATCAACCTGACTCCTATTTTACAACAGGGTAAGTGACCGTCTTCCTCTTTGGTGTAGTGCTGAGTACCCTGTCGAGCGTGTCACCAGGATTCGATTCCCTGGCGGGAAGCATGTGATTTTCTTTGAGTTTGTCTCTCATCAGAACACTGGATCATGCCTGCGAACTATTAATAGTTCTATTTATTTCTCTGATGCGGCATTCCATTCTGATAAACCTCCTTTACCTACTGCATTAGCTGGAGTAAGTGACTTAACCAGACCTGTCTTTGGAACAATGGGACAATGGGGCATTTTTGTTTGGTTTGACTCCTTAACAGTCCCCTTGACTGCAGGCTTGTTAACTAGCTGTCAGCCCGCTGCCACAAGCTTCCTGCTTTCTGTCACTGCTTTTCAGCAGTGGGTACAGCATAGATTTTCAGATAGTCAGCCCCTGCCTGTAGTGCTGTAGCTCATCATGATGTCAGACCTAGTAAAAGGGGTAAGGTGTAGCTCAGCAACTTGAAAGATTGCTGTTTTCGACATATTTCTCCTAACGCATCTCTCCCTCAGTAACCTCTGTAAATAAGTTGCCCACACTGTTCAGCACATTTTAAATATATTCATCAATTACTGCAGATGTCATGTATTCTATTTATTTTGCAGCGTGCTACACTGTATCGTCATACACATAGAAACTGACTTTGAGATACTTGTTGTATAAGTTTAGTCAAGGAAGTCACGGCTGCAGACACTAGACCAGCGCCGCCCGCATGTGTATATCGTGCGCCGTGTGTGCGCACATATAAATCTTTCAACCTATCTGCCTCGCCATCTACAGCAATAGCTATATGTATGTATGGATAGGAAGACAGACAGCTAGCTGGCTTGCTAGCTAGAGACAGGGCGAGATGCTTCGCAGGCACTTGCATAGGTTCTGTAGTGTAGTGTTTATCTCGTCTGCTTTAGTCGCAGAAGGTCCTGGGTTCGATCCCCAGTGGAACCATTATGCCAGTGCAAGATAAGAAGATTAGGGTAGGCATGACAAGGAATAACAGATTCGATTCCAGGAACTAAATTCATGGTTTGAGATACCTTTTAATGTGCTCTTGATTGCTTCAGATAAACTACTTCAATTGAGAAAATCCTGCTCTGTTGTGTGGCAGTATATCAGTTGATGTATGGATTGCAAGGTCACAGAAACAACTGTCAACATTTTGTAGATTACGTTCGAAATGTGTTCAAATGCACAGATGTAAGTATTTTAAAAGAAAACAGCTGCTCTTTTAGTAACTTGCTTACAAGTTGGTAGGTGGCCATAACCGGGCAACCTAATCCAGATTCCTCAGTGCCCCAAAGTACGGTCTGAAAAAGTGTCTTATAAACAGGTCAGAACCTGAGGTCTCTGCAGTAGCAAGAGGCAGCATCCCCGAGTGGATTCGACCCACCAACCTTTCAGTCAAGGGCTGAGCGTGCTAACCAATCGCATCACAGAGTCGTCGGCCTAACCCCTGCAAAAGTGCAACAAAAATGGAAACCTCTCCATTGCACTACAAATTCAAAAGCCAGAGATTTAACCGGCGTAAGATATCGTCATCCCCCTGGTGATATTATGAATAAGCTTTGTGTTAATACCACGTGAAAAATGTCTGATGTCCGTTGTATGTTATGTCTCCTTAAAAACAAGTTCTGAGGTATTACTGTAAGACTAATGCATCATTTTGCAGTTGCGCACAGACTGCAATATGGTAGAATTGTGCATCGACACTAGGCAGAGTGTTGCGGGTGCCCAGTTTAGGTTCTCCGGCAGGTTGGGTTTGCAGAGACTGAGCAAGTTTATGCATCCATAGATGGCTGTCACCTGTCGGTGGGTAAATATACTGCACAGGAGGTGACAAGATGCGCTGGGTATTGACTATAAAGGAAAGCGTATGGCAGGATAGGTGCGAATGAAGTCAAAGTGCCAGTGGAGCACACGGATGCTTACTTTCTTTGAGAGTTAACTATATCACAGGTGGCAGAGGACATCAACTAAACTGGCAGAGCTGGCACGAGAGAACAAAAAATGTCAAGACAGTAGCTATTAAGTTATGACCACATGCGCTTACCTTCATTGGCAATGGATATAATCCTGGCGAGATGTCCAGATGTAGAGCATCCCCTCCAGTAGAGTCTTGGGAACCAAAGATGAAGCACTACAGGACAAAACACCATAAGCGGGCAGGCTGACATGCGTAAGAAACCTGGCTTTCAAAATTCTAAGACAACCTGAGGAAAAGTTTCAGTGTGTAACATGGAGCTAATGCATGGCTTCTTGGGTATGCTAATCAGCTAATGGGGTGACATTTCACTGTTCAATTCTTTTTGCCAGTTTTTTAATTAAAGAGAGTCAGCGCTGAGCAGACAGGATGCCTGAGCAGAAAGGGCAATCTGTTTATTCGACAAACTGAAAAGAGTAACTACTGAAAAGCAAACTTGTTGCACCAGCTCGTTAGCATTACCAAAATGCCTTGCTTCACCATGCATTTTTTTTTACCTGTAGTTCTTTCTCTGTGATGAAAGGGATTTGGAAAGAGGAGGTCTTGTGGCTCACTATAGACGTCGTCGCACCTTTCTTCATTTTCAAAACATTGCTGAGTTTTTTTTTTTTTTTTTTTTTTTTTGGTTTGTGCTGCTCAGCGTAACTTAACAAACTCCTCGTCTCTGATCAAAGGAGGCCCGGCCAGCATATTCGTTTTTTCTCCTGGTTTATTTGGATGTTGTCAGTTTTGATATGTCTTTTTCCCTCTAGTTTTAGTCAAGCTCGCGTCTGTGTCTATGTCTCGTCCACAGCAATTTTTACACTTTAATTAGTATCAGTTGCAGCTGAGTAGGTGGCATCACTCCCTCTGTCATGATGACACGCTCATTATGTCTTCTCCTTGCTAGATCGCAATCCGTTATGATGCAGTCCTTGTTATGTCTTTCTTATTGGCTGGCATCTGAAATGGTCATCGGTTTGCATCCTGATATCGCACATTTTAGAACTCCACATTACTTTCTTGCCTGCCATTTCCTTAGTGTCACAAGCACTTAAGACACCGACAGAGCAGCTTCAGAGACAAGAGACTCTCTTCGGTTAGAACATTCATTCATTCATTCATTCATTCATTCATTCATTCATTCATTCATCCAGCTGAAGGCCGAGAAAAGCTCTGAATTCAAAACATCTATTTCCATCTCTTTTGGTTGATATCTCATTTTCAGTCCAGTGTCACAGGTCATTTTCAAGTGCAACAACTCTTCCCCACATGTCGCTATGAAAACTGTATTCATTCACAGATCACCTCACTTTATTGAGTAATCGGGAAATGTGCTATGCAGTTTTAAGCTGCTAAAGTCTAACTGCCATTTGAGACACCAGTAGAAGGAATTATGGAAGCCACAGTCACCCGTCTTAACCCTATCAACCTGACTCCCAGTGTACAGCAGGTACACTGACTGCCTTCCTCGTTAGTATAGTGGTGAGTATCCCGCCTGTCACGCGGGAGACCGGGGTTCGATTCCCGGACGGGGAGCATGCATTTTTCTTTTGGTATGTCTCTCATCAGAGCACGGGAAGACGTCTGTGAACTACTAATAACCTATTAATACTTTTATCGACTATTAATTTCTATCGTTCGTGGTTCGATTCTGACAAACCTCCTTTGATGACTGCATCAGATGGAGCAAGTGACTTAACCAGACCTACCGATGGGACAATGGGGCATTTCAGTTTGGTTTGACTCCTTAACAGTCCCCTTGACTGCAGGCCTGTTAACTAGCTGCCAACCCTCTACCACAAGCTTCCTGCTTTCTGTCACTGCTTTTCAGCAGTGGGTACAACATAGATTTCCAGATAGTCAGCCCCTAGCTGTAGTGCTGTAGCTCAACATGGTGTCGGACCTAGTATAAGGGGTAAGGTGCAGCTCAGCGATTTGAAAGATTGCTGTTCTCGACATATTTCAACTACCGGGTCTCTCGCTCGCTGACCTCTGTAAATAAGTTGCCCTCACTGTTCAGCGCACTTTAAATATATTCATTAATTACTGCAGATGTCATGTATTCTATTGAGTTTGCAGCGTGCTACACTGTACACATCTTACATGTGGAAACTAACTTCCAGCTATTTGTCGCATAGGTTTGAGTCGAGGAAGTCATGGCTGCAAAGAGTCGATAGACCAGTGCAGGCCCGCATGTGTGTATGCGTGCGTGTATGTGTGTGCGCACATATAAATCTGTCAACCTATTTGCCGCTCCATCTACAGCAACAGCTATACGTGTGTATGTGTGTATGTATAGATAGACAGACAGACAGACAGCTAGCCTGCTAGCTGGCTTGCTAGCTACCAAGAGACAGGCGAGATATTTCACACATGGCTGTGTAGGAGTTGTAGTGTAGTGGTGATCACGTCTGCTTCATCCGCAGAAGGTCCTGGGTTCGATCCCCAGTGGAACCATTATGCTAGTGCAAGATAAGGAAATTGGGGCAGGTGTGACCAAAGAAAACCCATTCGATTCCAATAACTAAATTTGCGGTTTCAGATACCTTTTAATGTGCTCTTGATTGTTTCAGACAAACTACTTCAGTTGAGAAAATCCTGCTCTGTTGTGCGGCAGTATATCAGTTGATGTATGGATTGCAAGGTCACAGAAAACACTGTCAACATTTTGTAGCTTACGTTCAAAATGTGTTTAAATGCACAGATGCAAGTATTTTAAAAGAAAACAGATGCTCTTTTAGTAAGTTGTTTACATGTTGGTAGGTGACCAGAAAGCCTCTGGCAGGTAGATCACCGGGCAGCCTAAGTCAGTTCCCCAAATACGGTCTGGAAAAGCAGCTTATTAACAAATCAGAAGCAGAGGTCTGTAGAGTAGCAGTATCCCTGAGTGGGCTCAAACCAGCAACTTTTGGGTCAAAAGCCACAAGTGCAAAGCGATTGTGCCACAGAGAGATGAGCCCGACTCCTGCAAAAGTACAAGAAAAAAGGAAACCTCTCCACTGAGCTAGAAATTCAAAAGCCAGAGATTTAAGCAGCGTAAAATATTGTCATCCCCTTGGTGATACTATCAATAAGCTTTGTACTAATAGCGTGGGAAAGATGTGTGATGATCTTCGTATGTTTATTCGTCTCCTTAAAAACAAGTTAAGAGGTATTACGGTAAGACTAATGCATCATTTTGCAAATTGCAGACAGACTGCAATATGGTAAAATTAGCACTGACACTTGACAGAGTATTGCGTGTGCCCAGTTTAGGTTTTGGCGCAGGTTGGGTTTGCAGCGACTGTGCGAGTTAATGCATCCATAGATGGCTGCCACCTTCGGGTGGGTAACACATGCTGCACAGTAGGTGAGAAGATGTGCTGGGCATTGATTGAAAAGGAAAATGTAAGATAGGAGCAGATGAGAGTAAAGCAGAGGTACCAAGAAGCACACAGTGATTAGCTTCCTTGGAGACCTGACTAGATGGGAAATGCTAAGAGGGCACACGACAGCAGGGTGGGTTTGCTCTTTCTTTTTTTAAAAAGCCCACCTCAAGAAAGAGGCTGTTAACGGTGCCCACACTCACTCACACTCACAGGGAAAAGAATGCTCAGGGCGAGATGCCCTGATGTAGAGCTTCCCCTCCAGTATAGTCTTGGGGACAAAGAATGAAGCACTGCAGGACAAAACACCATAAGCTTGCAGGCTGACATGCGTAAGAAACCTGGCTTTTAAAATTCTAAGACAACCTGAGGAAAAGTTTCAGTGCGTAATACGGAGCTGAAGCATGGCTTCCTGGGTATGCTAATCAGCTAATGGGGTGACATTAACAAACTGAAAAGAGTAGCTACTGAAAAACAAACTTGTTGCACCAGCTCATTAGCATTCCCAAAATGCCATGCTTCACCATG
The DNA here is from genome assembly GCF_019279795.1 of Protopterus annectens. Taxonomy (NCBI): domain Eukaryota; kingdom Metazoa; phylum Chordata; order Ceratodontiformes; family Protopteridae; genus Protopterus; species Protopterus annectens. The sequence continues at coordinate 1,819,359,523 of NC_056729.1, read as the reverse complement.
CATTATTTTTACCTGTAGGTCTTTCTCTGTCATGAAAGGGATTTGGTAAGAGAAGGTGTTGTGGCTCATTATACATGTCGTCTCACTTTTCTTCATTTTCAAAACATTGCTGAGTGTTTGTTTGTTTTTTTTTTTTTGCCACTCTCCTTAGTCTTAAAAAAACTCCTCATGTCTTATTAAAGGAGGCCCGGTAAATGGCTTTCCCCGCTTGATGTGTTTGGATGCTGTCAGTTTTATCATTTTCCCTCTCCCCCCCTCTCCTCTGGTTTTCGTTATTATTCTTATGTTTGTGTCTCTTTCTCCCACAGCAGTTTTTACAGTTTAGTTAGTATCAGTTGCATTTGAGTGGGTGGCGTCACTCTCTGTCATGATGCCATGATCATTATGTATTTTTCCTGCTAGATCACCGTCTGTTGTGATGCAGTCCTTGTTATGTCTTTCTCATTGGCTGGCATCTCAAATGGTCATCGGTTTGTATGCTGACATCACGCATTCTAGAACTCCACATTACTTTCTTGCCTGCCATTTCCTTAGTGTCACAAGCACATAAGACAAGGACAGAGCAGCTTCAGAGACAAGAGACTCTCTTCAGTTAGTACGTGCATGCACTCATTCTTTCATTCATTCATTCAGCTGAAGGCTGAGAGAAGCTCTGAATTCAAAACATCTATTTCCCTCTCTTTTGGCTATCTTATTTTCAGTCCAGCGTCACAGGTCATTTTCAAGTGCAACTACTCATCCCCCCACGTAGCTATGAAAAATGTATTCATTCACAGATTATGTCACTTTATTCAGTAAAAGAGAAATGTGCTATGCAGTTTTAAGCTGCTAAAGTCAAACTGCCATTTGAAATACCAGTAGAAGGAATTATGGAAGTCACATTCACCGTCTTAACCCTATCAACCTGACTCCTATTTTACAACAGGGTAAGTGACCGTCTTCCTCTTTGGTGTAGTGCTGAGTACCCTGTCAGCGTGACACCAGGATTCGATTCCCTGGCGGGAAGCATGTGATTTTCTTTGAGTTTGTCTCTCATCAGAACACTGGATCATGCCTGCGAACTATTAATAGTTCTATTTATTTCTCTGATGCGGCATTCCATTCTGATAAACCTCCTTTACCTACTGCATTAGCTGGAGTAAGTGACTTAACCAGACCTGTCTTTGGAACAATGGGACAATGGGGCATTTTTGTTTGGTTTGACTCCTTAACAGTCCCCTTGACTGCAGGCTTGTTAACTAGCTGTCAGCCCGCTGCCACAAGCTTCCTGCTTTCTGTCACTGCTTTTCAGCAGTGGGTACAGCATAGATTTTCAGATAGTCAGCCCCTGCCTGTAGTGCTGTAGCTCATCATGATGTCAGACCTAGTAAAAGGGGTAAGGTGTAGCTCAGCAACTTGAAAGATTGCTGTTTTCGACATATTTCTCCTGACGGATCTCTCCCTCAGTAACCTCTGTAAATAAGTTGCCCACACTGTTCAGCACATTTTAAATATATTCATCAATTACTGCAGATGTCATGTATTCTATTTATTTTGCAGCGTGCTACACTGTATCGTCTTACACATACAAACTGACTGTGAGATACGTGTTGTATAACTTTAGTCAAGGAACTCACGGCTGCAGGCAGTAGACCAGCGCCGCCCGCATGTGTATATCGTGCGCCGTGTGTGCGCACATATGAATCTTTCAACCTATCTGCCTGCCCATCTACAGCAATAGCTATATGTATGTATGGATAGGAAGACAGACAGCTAGCTGGCTTGCTAGCTAGAGACAGGCGAGATGCTTGGAGGCACATGCATAGGCTCTGTAGTGTAGTGGTCATCACGTCTGCTTTACCGGCAGAAGGTCCTGGGTTCGATCCCCAGTGGAACCATTATGCCAGTGCAAGATAAGAAGATTAGGGTAGGCATGACAAGGAATAACAGATTCGATTCCAGGAACTAAATTCATGGTTTGAGATACCTTTTAATGTGCTCTTGATTGCTTCAGATAAACTACTTCAATTGAGAAAATCCTGCTCTGTTGTGTGGCAGTATATCAGTTGATGTATGGATTGCAAGGTCACAGAAACAACTGTCAACATTTTGTAGATTACGTTGAAATGTGTTCAAATGCACAGATGTAAGTATTTTAAAAGAAAACAGCTGCTCTTTTAGTAACTTGCTTACAAGTTGGTAGGTGGCCATAACCGGGCAACCTAATCCAGATTCCTCAGTGCCCCAAAGTACGGTCTGAAAAAGTGTCTTATAAACAGGTCAGAACCTGAGGTCTCTGCAGTAGCAAGAGGCAGCATCCGCGAGTGGATTCGACCCACCAACCTTTCAGTCAAGGGCTGAACGTGCTAACCAATCGCATCACAGAGACGTGGGCCTAACCCCTGCAAAAGTGCAACAAAGAGGAAACCTCTCCATTGCACTACAAATTCAAAAGCCAGAGATTTAAGCGGCGTAAGATATCGTCATCCCCCTGGTGATATTATGAATAAGCTTTGTGTTAATACCACGTGAAAAATGTCTGATGTCGTTGTATGTTATGTCTCCTTAAAAACAAGTTAAGAGGTATTACAGTAAGACTAATGCATCATTTTGCAGTTGCGCACAGACTGCAATATGGTAGAATTGTGCATCGACACTAGGCAGAGTGTTGCGGGTGCCCAGTTTAGGTTCTCCGGCAGGTTGGGTTTGCAGAGACTGAGCAAGTTTATGCATCCATAGATGGCTGTCACCTGTCGGTGGGTAAATATACTGCACAGGAGGTGACAAGATGCGCTGGGTATTGACTATAAAGGAAAACGTAAGGCAGGACAGGAGAGAATGAAGTCAAAGTGCCAGTGGAGCACACGGATGCTTACTTTCTTTGAGAGTTAACTATATCACAGGTGGCAGAGGACATCAACTAAACTGGCAGAGCTGGCACGAGAGAACAAAAAATGTCAAGACAGTAGCTATTAAGTTATGACCAAATGCACTTACCTTCATTGGCAATGGATATAATCCTGGCGAGATGTCCAGATGTAGAGCATCCCCTCCAGTAGAGTCTTGGGAACCAAAGATGAAGCACTACAGGACAAAACACCATAAGCGGGCAGGCTGACATGCGTAAGAAACCTGGCTTTCAAAATTCTAAGACAACCTGAGGAAAAGTTTCAGTGTGTAACATGGAGCTAATGCATGGCTTCTTGGGTATGCTAATCAGCTAATGGGGTGACATTTCACTGTTCAATTCTTTTTGCCAGTTTTTTAATTAAAGAGAGTCAGCGCTGAGCAGACAGGATGCCTGAGCAGAAAGGGCAATCTGTTTATTCGACAAACTGAAAAGAGTAACTACTGAAAAGCAAACTTGTTGCACCAGCTCGTTAGCATTACCAAAATGCCTTGCTTCACCATGCATTTTTTTTTACCTGTAGTTCTTTCTCTGTGATGAAAGGGATTTGGAAAGAGGAGGTCTTGTGGCTCACTATAGACGTCGTCGCACCTTTCTTCATTTTCAAAACATTGCTGAGTTTTTTTTTTTTTTTTTTGTTTTTTTTTGTTTGTGCTGCTCACGTAACTTAACAAACTCCTCGTCTCTGATCAAAGGAGGCCCGGCCAGCATATTCGTTTTTTCTCCTGGTTTATTTGGATGTTGTCAGTTTTGATATGTCTTTTTCCCTCTAGTTTTAGTCAAGCTCGCGTCTGTGTCTATGTCTCGTCCACAGCAATTTTTACACTTTAATTAGTATCAGTTGCAGCTGAGTAGGTGGCATCACTCCCTCTGTCATGATGACACGCTCATTATGTCTTCTCCTTGCTAGATCGCAATCCGTTATGATGCAGTCCTTGTTATGTCTTTCTTATTGGCTGGCATCTGAAATGGTCATCGGTTTGCATCCTGATATCGCACATTTTAGAACTCCACATTACTTTCTTGCCTGCCATTTCCTTAGTGTCACAAGCACTTAAGACACCGACAGAGCAGCTTCAGAGACAAGAGACTCTCTTCGGTTAGAACATTCATTCATTCATTCATTCATTCATTCATTCATTCATTCATTCATCCAGCTGAAGGCCGAGAAAAGCTCTGAATTCAAAACATCTATTTCCATCTCTTTTGGTTGATATCTCATTTTCAGTCCAGTGTCACAGGTCATTTTCAAGTGCAACAACTCTTCCCCACACGTAGCTATGAAAACTGTATTCATTCACAGATCACCTCACTTTATTGAGTAATCGGGAAATGTGCTATGCAGTTTTAAGCTGCTAAAGTCTAACTGCCATTTGAGACACCAGTAGAAGGAATTATGGAAGCCACAGTCACCCGTCTTAACCCTATCAACCTGACTCCCAGTGTACAGCAGGTACACTGACTGCCTTCCTCGTTAGTATAGTGGTGAGTATCCCTGCCTGTCACGCGGGAGACCGGGGTTCGATTCCCCGACGGGGAGCATGCATTTTTCTTTTGGTATGTCTCTCATCAGAGCACCGGAACACGTCTGTGAACTATTAATAACCTATTAATACTTCTATCGACTATTAATTTCTATGGTACGTGGTTCGATTCTGACAAACCTCCTTTGATGACTGCATCAGATGGAGCAAGTGACTTAACCAGACCTACCGATGGGACAATGGGGCATTTCAGTTTGGTTTGACTCCTTAACAGTCCCCTTGACTGCAGGCCTGTTAACTAGCTGCCAACCCTCTACCACAAGCTTCCTGCTTTCTGTCACTGCTTTTCAGCAGTGGGTACAACATAGATTTCCAGATAGTCAGCCCCTAGCTGTAGTGCTGTAGCTCAACATGGTGTCGGACCTAGTATAAGGGGTAAGGTGCAGCTCAGCGATTTGAAAGATTGCTGTTCTCGACATATTTCAACTACCGGGTCTCTCGCTGACCTCTGTAAATAAGTTGCCCTCACTGTTCAGCGCACTTTAAATATATTCATTAATTACTGCAGATGTCATGTATTCTATTGAGTTTGCAGCGTGCTACACTGTACACATCTTACATGTGGAAACTAACTTCCAGCTATTTGTCGCATAGGTTTGAGTCGAGGAAGTCATGGCTGCAAAGAGTCGATAGACCAGTGCAGGCCCGCATGTGTGTATGCGTGCGTGTATGTGTGTGCGCACATATAAATCTGTCAACCTATTTGCCGCTCCATCTACAGCAACAGCTATACGTGTGTATGTGTGTATGTATAGATAGACAGACAGACAGACAGCTAGCCTGCTAGCTGGCTTGCTAGCTATCAAGAGACAGGCGAGTTATTTCACACAGTGTTGTGTAGGTTCTGTAGTGTAGTGGTTATCACGTCTGCTTCACAGCCAGAAGGTCCTGGGTTCGATCCCCAGTGGAACCATTATGCTAGTGCAAGATAAGGAAATTGGGGCAGGTGTGACCAAAGAAAACCCATTCGATTCCAATAACTAAATTTGCGGTTTCAGATACCTTTTAATGTGCTCTTGATTGTTTCAGACAAACTACTTCAGTTGAGAAAATCCTGCTCTGTTGTGCGGCAGTATATCAGTTGATGTATGGATTGCAAGGTCACAGAAAACACTGTCAACATTTTGTAGCTTACGTTCAAAATGTGTTTAAATGCACAGATGCAAGTATTTTAAAAGAAAACAGATGCTCTTTTAGTAAGTTGTTTACATGTTGGTAGGTGACCAGAAAGCCTCTGGCAGGTAGATCACCGGGCAGCCTAAGTCAGTTCCCCAAATACGGTCTGGAAAAGCAGCTTATTAACAAATCAGAAGCAGAGGTCTGTAGAGTAGCAGTATCCCTGAGTGGGCTCAAACCAGCAACTTTTGGGTCAAAAGCCACAAGTGCAAAGCGATTGTGCCACAGAGAGATGAGCCCGACTCCTGCAAAAGTACAAGAAAAAAGGAAACCTCTCCACTGAGCTAGAAATTCAAAAGCCAGAGATTTAAGCAGCGTAAAATATTGTCATCCCCTTGGTGATACTATCAATAAGCTTTGTACTAATAGCGTGGGAAAGATGTGTGATGTGCGTCGTATGTTTGTTACGTCTCCTTAAAAACAAGTTAAGAGGTATTACGGTAAGACTAATGCATCATTTTGCAAATTGCAGACAGACTGCAATATGGTAAAATTGCGCACTGACACTTGACAGAGTATTGCGTGTGCCCAGTTTAGGTTTTCACGCAGGTTGGGTTTGCAGAGACTGAGCGAGTTAATGCATCCATAGATGGCTGCCACTTCGGGTGGGTAAAACATGCTGCACAGTAGGTGAGAAGATGTGCTGGGCATCGAATGAAAAGGAAAATGTAAGATAGGAGCAGATGAGAGTAAAGCAGAGGTACCAAGAAGCACACAGTGATTAGCTTCCTTCGAGACCTGACTAGATGGGAAGTGCTAAGAGGGCACACGACAGCAGGGTGGGTTTGCTCTTTCTTTTTTTTAAAAAGCCCACCTCAAGAAAGAGGCTGTTAACCGGTGCCCACACTCACTCGCCCTCACCGGGAACAGAATGCTCCCGGCGAGATGCCCTGATGTAGAGCTTCCCCTCCAGTATAGTCTTGGGGACAAAGAATGAAGCACTGCAGGACAAAACACCATAAGCTTGCAGGCTGACATGCGTAAGAAACCTGGCTTTTAAAATTCTAAGACAACCTGAGGAAAAGTTTCAGTGCGTGTCTGGAGCTGAAGCATGGCTTCCTGGGTATGCTAATCAGCTAATGGGGTGACATTAACAAACTGAAAAGAGTAGCTACTGAAAAACAAACTTGTTGCACCAGCTCATTAGCATTCCCAAAATGCCATGCTTCACCATGCATTATTTTTACCTGTAGGTCTTTCTCTGTCATGAAAGGGATTTGGTAAGAGAAGGTGTTGTGGCTCATTATACATGTCGTCTCACTATTCTTCATTTTCAAAACATTGCTGAGTGTTTGTTTGTTTGTTTTTTTTTTGCCACTCTCCTTAGTCTTAAAAAAACTCCTCATGTCTTATTAAAGGAGGCCCGGTAAATGGCTTTCCCTGCTTGATGTGTTTGGATGCTGTCAGTTTTATCATTTTTTTTCCCCCCTCTCCCCCCCTCTCCTCTGGTTTTTGTTATTATTCTTATGTTTGTGTCTCTTTCTCCCACAGCAGTTTTTACAGTTTAGTTAGTATCAGTTGCATTTGAGTGGGTGGCGTCACTCTCTGTCATGATGCCATGATCATTATGTATTTTTCCTGCTAGATCACCGTCTGTTGTGATGCAGTCCTTGTTATGTCTTTCTCATTGGCTGGCATCTCAAATGGTCATCGGTTTGTATGCTGACATCACGCATTCTAGAACTCCACATTACTTTCTTGCCTGCCATTTCCTTAGTGTCACAAGCACATAAGACAAGGACAGAGCAGCTTCAGAGACAAGAGACTCTCTTCAGTTAGTGCGTGCATGCACTCATTCTTTCATTCATTCATTCAGCTGAAGGCTGAGAGAAGCTCTGAATTCAAAACATCTATTTCCCTCTCTTTTGGCTATCTTATTTTCAGTCCAGCGTCACAGGTCATTTTCAAGTGCAACTACTCATCCCCCACGTAGCTATGAAAAATGTATTCATTCACAGATTATGTCACTTTATTCAGTAAGTGAGAAATGTGCTATGCAGTTTTAAGCTGCTAAAGTCAAACTGCCATTTGAAATACCAGTAGAAGGAATTATGGAAGTCACATTCACCGTCTTAACCCTATCAACCTGACTCCTATTTTACAACAGGGTAAGTGACCGTCTTCCTCTTTGGTGTAGTGCTGAGTACCCTGTCCCGCGTGACACCAGGATTCGATTCCCTGGCGGGAAGCATGTGATTTTCTTTGAGTTTGTCTCTCATCAGAACACTGGATCATGCCTGCGAACTATTAATAGTTCTATTTATTTCTCTGATGCGGCATTCCATTCTGATAAACCTCCTTTACCTACTGCATTAGCTGGAGTAAGTGACTTAACCAGACCTGTCTTTGGAACAATGGGACAATGGGGCATTTTTGTTTGGTTTGACTCCTTAACAGTCCCCTTGACTGCAGGCTTGTTAACTAGCTGTCAGCCCGCTGCCACAAGCTTCCTGCTTTCTGTCACTGCTTTTCAGCAGTGGGTACAGCATAGATTTTCAGATAGTCAGCCCCTGCCTGTAGTGCTGTAGCTCATCATGATGTCAGACCTAGTAAAAGGGGTAAGGTGTAGCTCAGCAACTTGAAAGATTGCTGTTTTCGACATATTTCTCCTACGGTATCTCTCCCTCAGTAACCTCTGTAAATAAGTTGCCCACACTGTTCAGCACATTTTAAATATATTCATCAATTACTGCAGATGTCATGTATTCTATTTATTTTGCAGCGTGCTACACTGTATCGTCTTACACATAGAAACTGACTTTGAGATACTTGTTGTATAACTGTAGTCAAGGAAGTCACGGCTGCAGACACTAGACCAGCGCTGCGCCCGCATGTGTATATACGTGCGCCGTGTGTGCGCACATATAAATCTTTCAACCTATCTGCCTCGCCATCTACAGCAATAGCTATATGTATGTATGGATAGGAAGACAGACAGCTAGCTGGCTTGCTAGCTAGAGACAGTGCGAGATGCTTCGGAGGCACATGCTTAGGTTCTGTAGTCTAGTGGCTATGACGTCTGCGTTAGCCGCAGAAGGTCCTGGGTTCGATCCCCAGTGGAACCATTATGCCAGTGCAAGATAAGAAGATTAGGGTAGGCATGACAAGGAATAACAGATTCGATTCCAGGAACTAAATTCATGGTTTGAGATACCTTTTAATGTGCTCTTGATTGCTTCAGATAAACTACTTCAATTGAGAAAATCCTGCTCTGTTGTGTGGCAGTATATCAGTTGATGTATGGATTGCAAGGTCACAGAAACAACTGTCAACATTTTGTAGATTACGTTGGAATGTGTTCAAATGCACAGATGTAAGTATTTTAAAAGAAAACAGCTGCTCTTTTAGTAACTTGCTTACAAGTTGGTAGGTGGCCATAACCGGGCAACCTAATCCAGATTCCTCAGTGCCCCAAAGTACGGTCTGAAAAAGTGTCTTATAAACAGGTCAGAACCTGAGGTCTCTGCAGTAGCAAGAGGCAGCATCCACGAGTGGATTCGACCCACCAACCTTTCAGTCAAGGGCTGAACGTGCTAACCAATCGCATCACAGAGGCGTCGGCCTAACCCCTGCAAAAGTGCAACAAAAGGAAACCTCTCCATTGCACTACAAATTCAAAAGCCAGAGATTTAAGCGGCGTAAGATATCGTCATCCCCTGGTGATATTATGAATAAGCTTTGTGTTAATACCACCTGAAAAATGTCTGATGTCCGTTGTATGTTATGTCTCCTTAAAAACAAGTTAAGAGGTATTACAGTAAGACTAATGCATCATTTTGCAGTTGCGCACAGACTGCAATATGGTAGAATTGTGCATCGACACTAGGCAGAGTGTTGCGGGTGCCCAGTTTAGGTTCTCCGGCAGGTTGGGTTTGCAGAGACTGAGCAAGTTTATGCATCCATAGATGGCTGTCACCTGTCGGTGGGTAAATATACTGCACAGGAGGTGACAAGATGCGCTGGGTATTGACTATAAAGGAAAACGTAAGGCAGGATAGGAGCGAATGAAGTCAAAGTGCCAGTGGAGCACACGGATGCTTACTTTCTTTGAGAGTTAACTATATCACAGGTGGCAGAGGACATCAACTAAACTGGCAGAGCTGGCACGAGAGAACAAAAAATGTCAAGACAGTAGCTATTAAGTTATGACCACATGCGCTTACCTTCATTGGCAATGGATATAATCCTGGCGAGATGTCCAGATGTAGAGCATCCCCTCCAGTAGAGTCTTGGGAACCAAAGATGAAGCACTACAGGACAAAACACCATAAGCGGGCAGGCTGACATGCGTAAGAAACCTGGCTTTCAAAATTCTAAGACAACCTGAGGAAAAGTTTCAGTGTGTAACATGGAGCTAATGCATGGCTTCTTGGGTATGCTAATCAGCTAATGGGGTGACATTTCACTGTTCAATTCTTTTTGCCAGTTTTTTAATTAAAGAGAGTCAGCGCTGAGCAGACAGGATGCCTGAGCAGAAAGGGCAATCTGTTTATTCGACAAACTGAAAAGAGTAACTACTGAAAAGCAAACTTGTTGCACCAGCTCGTTAGCATTACCAAAATGCCTTGCTTCACCATGCATTTTTTTTTACCTGTAGTTCTTTCTCTGTGATGAAAGGGATTTGGAAAGAGGAGGTCTTGTGGCTCACTATAGACGTCGTCGCACCTTTCTTCATTTTCAAAACATTGCTGAGTTTTTTTTTTTTTTTTTTTTTTTTTTGGTTTGTGCTGCTCACCGTAACTTAACAAACTCCTCGTCTCTGATCAAAGGAGGCCCGGCCAGCATATTCGTTTTTTCTCCTGGTTTATTTGGATGTTGTCAGTTTTGATATGTCTTTTTCCCTCTAGTTTTAGTCAAGCTCGCGTCTGTGTCTATGTCTCGTCCACAGCAATTTTACACTTTAATTAGTATCAGTTGCAGCTGAGTAGGTGGCATCACTCCCTCTGTCATGATGACACGCTCATTATGTCTTCTCCTTGCTAGATATTAATCCGTTATGATGCAGTCCTTGTTATGTCTTTCTTATTGGCTGTCCAAATTTTTTT
>NC_056729.1:1819321967-1819348371 GCF_019279795.1 Protopterus annectens | reverse complement strand
GGGGAGCCCACTCAGGGATACTGCTACTCTACAGACCTCTGCTTCTGATTTGTTAATAAGCTGCTTTTACAGACCGTATTTGGGAAACTGGGTTAGGCTGCCCGGAGATCTACCTGCCAGAGGCTTTCTGGTCACCTACCAACATGTAAACAACTTACTAAAAGAGCATCTGTTTTCTTTTAAAATACTTGCATCTGTGCATTTAAACACATTTTGAACGTAAGCTACAAAATGTTGACAGTGTTTTCTGTGACCTTGCAATCCATACGTCAGCTGATATACTGCCGCACAACAGAGCAGGATTTTCTCAATTGAAGTAGTTTATCTGAAACAATCAAGAGCACATTAAAAGGTATCTGAAACCGCAAATTTACTTACTGGAATCGAATGGGTTTTCTTTGGTCACACCTGCCCCAATTTCCTTATCTTGCACTAGCATAATGGTTCCACTGGGGATCGAACCCAGGACCTTCTGCGTGTGAAGCAGACGTGATAACCACTACACTACAGAACCTACACAGCCATCTGTGAAACATCTCGCTCTGTCTCTTGCTAGCTAGCAAGCCAGTTAGCAGGCTAGCTGCCTGTCTGTCTATCTATACATACACACATACACACGTATAGCTGTTGCTGTAGATGGAGCGGCAGATAGGTTGACAGATTTATATGTGTGCACACACACCCGCACGCATACACACATGCGGGCCTGTACTGGTCTATCGACTCTTTGCAGCCATGACTTCCTCGACTCAAACCTACGCGACAAATAGCTGGAAGTTAGTTTCCACGTGTAAGATGTGCACAGTGTAGCATGCTGCAAAATAAATAGAATACATGACATCTGCAGTAATTAATGAATATATTTCAAGTGCGCTGAACAGTGAGGGCAACTTATTTACAGAGGTCACCGAGCGAGAGACCCGGTAGTTGAAATATGTCGAGAACAGCAATCTTTCAAATCGCTGAGCTGCACCTTCCCCCTTATACTAGGTCCGACACCATGTTGAGCTACAGCACTACAGCTAGGGGCTGACTATCTGGAAATCTATGTTGTACCCACTGCTGAAAAGCAGTGACAGAAAAAAGGAAGCTTGTGGTAGCGGGTTGACAGCTAGTTAACAGGCCTGCAGTCAAGGGGACTGTTAAGGAGTCAAACCAAACTGAAATGCCCCATTGTCCCATCGGTAGGTCTGGTTAAGTCACTTGCTCCATCTAATGCAGTCATCAAAGGAGGTTTGTCAGAATCGAACCACGTACCATAGAAATTAATAGTCAATAGAAGTATTAATAGTTCACAGACGTGTTCCGGTGCTCTGATGAGAGACATACCAAAAGAAAAATGCATGCTCCCCGTCGGGGAATCGAACCCCGGTCTCCCGCGTGACAGGCGGGGATACTCACCACTATACTAACGAGGAAGGCCGTCAGTTTCTCTGCTGTACACTGGGAGTCAGGTTGATAGGGTTAAGGCGGGTGACTGTGGCTTCCATAATTCCTTCTACTGGTGTCTCAAATGGCAGTTAGACTTTAGCAGCTTAAAACTGCATAGCACATTTCCCGTTTACTCAATAAAGTGAGGTGATCTGTGAATCAATACAGTTTTCATAGCTACGTGTGGGGAAGAGTTGTTGCACTTGAAAATGACCTGTGACACTGGACTGAAAATGAGATATCAACCAAAAGAGATGGAAATAGATGTTTTGAATTCAGAGCTTTTCTCGGCCTTCAGCTGGATGAATGAATGAATGAATGAATGAATGAATGAATGAATGAATGAATGAATGTTCTAACCGAAGAGAGTCTCTTGTCTCTGAAGCTGCTCCGTCCATGTCTTAAGTGCTTGTGACACTAAGGAAATGGCAGGCAAGAAAGTAATGTGGAGTTCTAGAATGTGCGATATCAGGATGCAAACCAATGACCATTTCAGATGCCAGCCAATAAGAAAGACATAACAAGGACTGCATCATAACGGATTGCGATCTAGCAAGGAGAAGACATAATGAGCGTGTCATCATGACAGAGGGAGTGATGCCACCTACTCAGCTGCAACTGATACTAATTAAAGTGTAAAAATTGCTGTGGATGAGACATAGACACAGACGCGAGCTTGACTAAAACTAGAGGGAAAAAGACATATCAAAACTGACGACATCCAAATAAACCAGGAGAAAAAAACGAATATGCTGGCCGGGCCTCCTTTGATAAGAGACGAGGAGTGTGTTAAGTTACGGTGAGCAGCACAAAAAAAACAAAAAAAACTCAGCAATGTTTTGAAAATGAAGAAAGGTGCGATGACGTCTATAGTGAGCCACAAGACCTCCTCTTTCCAAATCCCTTTCGTCACAGAGAAAGAACTACAGGTAAAAAAAATGCATGGTGAAGCAAGGCATTTTGGTAATGCTAACGAGCTGGTGCAACAAGTTTGCTTTTCAGTAGTTACTCTTTTCAGTTTGTCGAATAAACAGATTGCCCTTTCTGCTCAGGCATCCTGTCTGCTCAGCGGTGACTCTCTTTAATTAAAAAACTGGCAAAAAGAATTGAACAGTGAAATGTCACCCCATTAGCTGATTAGCATACCCAAGAAGCCATGCTTCAGCTCCGTGTTACACACTGAAACTTTTCCTCAGGTTGTCTTAGAATTTTGAAAGCCAGGTTTCTTACGCATGTCAGCCTGCCCGCTTATGGTGTTTTGTCCTGTAGTGCTTCATCTTTGGTTCCCAAGACTCTACTGGAGGGGATGCTCTACATCTGGACATCTCGCCAGGATTATATCCATTGCCAATGAAGGTAAGCGCATGTGGTCATAACTTAATAGCTACTGTCTTGACATTTTTTGTTCTCTCGTGCCAGCTCTGCCAGTTTAGTTGATGTCCTCTGCCACCTGTGATATACTTAACTCTCAAAGAAAGTAAGCATCTGTGTGCTCCACTGGCACTTTGACTTCATTTGCTCTTATCCTGCCTTACGTTTTCCTTTATAGTCAATACCCAGCGCATCTCGTCACCTCCTGTGCAATATATTTACCCACCGACAGGTGACAGCCATCTATGGATGCATAAACTTGCTCAGTCTCTGCAAACCCAACCTGCGGAGAACCTAAACTGGGCACCCGCAACACTCTGCCAAGTGTCGATGCACAATTCTACCATATTGCAGTCTGTGCGCAACTGCAAAATGATGCATTAGTCTTACTGTAATACCTCTTAACTTGTTTTTAAGGAGACATAACATACAACACACATCAGACATTTTTCACGTGGTATTAACACAAAGCTTATTCATAATATCACCAGGGGGATGACGATATCTTACGCCGTTTAAATCTCTGGCTTTTGAATTTGTAGTGCAAAGAAGAGGTTTCCCTTTCTGTTGCACTTTTGCAGGGGTTAGGCCGACGTCTCTGTGATGCGATCGGTTAGCACGTTCAGCCCTTGACTGAAAGGTTGGTGGGCGAATCCACTCGGGGATGCTGCCTCTTGCTACTGCAGAGACCTCAGGTTCTGACCTGTTTATAAGACACTTTTCAGACCGTACTTTGGGGCACTGAGGAATCTGGATTAGGCTGCCCGGTTATCGACCTGCCAGAGGCCTTGTGGCCACCTACCAACTTGTAAACAAGTTACTAAAAGAGCAGCTGTTTTCTTTTAAAATACTTACATCTGTGCATTTGAACACATTTCGAACGTAATCTACAAAATGTTGACAGTTGTTTCTGTGACCTTGCAGTCCATACATCAACTGATATACTGCCACACAACAGAGCAGGATTTTCTCAATTGAAGTAGTTTATCTGAAGCAATCAAGAGCACATTAAAAGGTATCTCAAACCATGAATTTAGTTCCTGGAATCGAATCTGTTATTCCTTATCATGCCTACCCTAATCTTCTTATCTTGCACTGGCATAATGGTTCCACTGGGGATCGAACCCAGGACCTTCTGCGTGTAAAGCAGGCGTGATAACCACTACACTACAGAACCTATGCACGTACCTGCAAAGCATCTTGCTCTGTCTCTACCTTGCTAGCCAGCTAGCTGTCTGTCTGCCTATCTTTACATACATATAGCTATTGCTGCAGATGGCGAAGCAGATAGGTTGAAAGATTTATATGTGTGCACACAGCAGCGCGCGCTCATATATACACATGCGGGCGTGGCTGGTCTAGTGTCTGCAGCCATGACTTCCTTGACTAAACTTATACAACAAATAGCTCAAAGTCAGTTTCTTTGTGTAAGACGTATACAGTGTAGCACGCTGCAAAATAAATAGAATATATGACATCTGCGGTAATTGATGAATATAGTTAAAATGTGCTGAACAGTGTGGGCAACTTATTTACAGAGGTTACTGAGGGAGAGACCGGTAGGAGAAATATGTCGAAAACAGCAATCTTTCAAGTTGCTGAGCTACACCTTACCCCTTATATTAGGTCTGACATCATGATGAGCTACAGCACTACAGGCAGGGGCTAACTATCTAAAATCTATGCTGTACCCACTGCTGAAAAGCAGTGATAGAAGGCAGGAAGCTTGTGGCAGCGGGCTGACAGTTAGTTAACAAGCCTGCAGTCAAGGGGACTGTTAAGGAGTCAAACCAAACAAAAATGCCCCATTGTCCCATTGTTCCAAAGACAGATCTGGTTAAGTCACTTGCTCCAGCTAATGCAGTCAGTAAAGGAGGTTTGTCAGAATGGACCGCCATACCGTAGAAATAAATAGAACTATTAATAGTTCGCAGGGGTGATCCAGTGTTCTGATGAGAGACAGACTCAAAGAAAATCACATGCTTCCCATCAGGGAATCGAATCCTGATATCACGCGTGATGGGGGGGATACTCACCACTACACGAAAGAGGAAGGCGGTCACTTTCCCTGTTGTAAAATAGGAGTCAGGTTGATAGGGTTAAGGTGGTGAATGTGACTTCCATAATTCCTTCTACTGGTATTTCTAATGGCGGTTTGACTTCAGCAGCTTAAAACTGCATAGCACATTTCTCTTTTACTGAATAAAGTGAGGTAATCTGTGAATGAATACATTTTTCATAGCTACGTGGGGGGATGAGTAGTTGCACTTGAAAATGACCTGTGACGCTGGACTGAAAATAAGATAGCCAAAAGAGAGTGAAATAGATGTTTTGAATTCAGAGCTTCTCTCAGCCTTCACCTGAATGAATGAATGAATGAATGAATGAATGAATGAATGAATGAAAGAATGAATGCATGCATGTACTAACCGAAGAGAGTCCTTGTCTTAAGTGCTTGTGACACTAAGGAAATGGCAGGCAAGAAAGTAATGTGGAGTTCTAGAATGTGTGATGTCAACATACAAACCGATGACCATTTGAGATGCCAGCCAATGAGAAAGACATAACAAGGACTGCATCACAACGGATGGTGATCTAGCAGGAAAAATACATAATGATCATGGCATCATGACAGAGAGAGTAATGCCACCTACTCAAATGCAACTGATACTAACTAAACGGTAAAAACTGCTGTGGGAGAGAGAGACACAGACATGAGAATAATAACGAAAACCAGAGAAGAGGGGGGAGAAAAAAATGATAAAACTAACAGCATCCAAACAAATCAAACAGAAAAAACACATTACCGGGCCTCCTTTAATAAGACATGAGGAGTTTTTTTAAGACTAAGGAGAGTGACAAAAAAAACAAACAAACACTCAGCAATGTTTTGAAAATGAAGAAAAGTGAGAAGACATGTATTCTGAGCCACAACACCTTCTCTTACCAAATCCCTTTCATGATAGAGAAAGACCTACAGGTAAAAATAATGCATGGTGAAGCATGGCATTTTGGGAATGCTAATGAGCTGGTGCAACAAGTTTGTTTTTCAGTAGCTACTCTTTTCAGTTTGTTAATGTCACCCCATTAGCTGATTAGCATACCCAAGAAGCCATGCTTCAGCTCCGTATTACACACTGAAACTTTTCCTCAGGTTGTCTTAGAACTTTAAAAGCCAGGTTTCTTACGCATGTCAGCCTGCAAGCTTATGGTGTTTTGTCCTGCAGTGCTTCATTCTTTGTCCCCAAGACTATACTGGAGGAAGCTCTTCATCAGGGCATCTCGCCTGAAGCATTCTGTTCTCGGTGAGGGTGGGCGAGTGTGGGCACCGGATAACAGCCACTTTCTTGAGGGGGCTTTTAAAGAGAGCAAACCCACCCTGCACTTCCCATCTAGTCAGCTCTCGAAGTAAGCAGATCACTGCGTGCTCCTTGGTACCTCTGCTTTACTCTCATCTGTTCCTACCTTCTCTTACATTTTCCTTTCCAATCAATGCCCAGCACATCATCTCACCTACTGTGCAGCATGTTTTACCCACCCAAAGGTGACAGCTATCTGTGGATGCATTAACTCGCTCAGTCTCTGCAAACCCAACCTGCTTGAAAACCTAAACTGGGCACACGCAATACTCTGCCAAGTGTCAGTGCACAAGTTTACCATATTGCAGTCTGTCTGCAATTTGCAAAATGATGCATTAGTCTTACCGTAATACCTCTTAACTTGGTTTTAAGGAGTCGTAGCAAACAGATGACGCACATCACACATCCTTCCCACTGTATTAGTACAAAGCTTATTGATAGTATCACCAAGGGGGTGACAATATTTTACGCTGCTTAAATCTCTGGCTTTTGAATTTATAGCTCAGTGGAGAGCTTTCCTTTTTTCTTGTACTTTTGCAGGAGTCGGGCTCATCTCTCTGTGGCGCAATCGCTTTGCACTTGTGGCTTTTGACCGAAAAGTTGCTGGTTTGAGCCCACTCAGGGATACTGCTACTCTACAGACCTCTGCTTCTGATTTGTTAATAAGCTGCTTTTACAGACCGTATTTGGGAAACTGGGTTAGGCTGCCCGGAGATCTACCTGCCAGAGGCTTTCTGGTCACCTACCAACATGTAAACAACTTACTAAAAGAGCATCTGTTTTCTTTTAAAATACTTGCATCTGTGCATTTAAACACATTTTGAGCGTAAGCTACAAAATGTTGACAGTGTTTTCTGTGACCTTGCAATCCATACGTCAGCTGATATACTGCCGCACAACAGAGCAGGATTTTCTCAATTGAAGTAGTTTATCTGAAACAATCAAGAGCACATTAAAAGGTATCTGAAACCGCAAATTTACTTACTGGAATCGAATGGGTTTTCTTTGGTCACACCTGCCCCAATTTCCTTATCTTGCACTAGCATAATGGTTCCACTGGGGATCGAACCCAGGACCTTCTGCGTGTGAAGCAGGCGTGATAACCACTACACTACAGAACCTACACAGCCATCTGTGAAACATCTCGCTCTGTCTCTTGCTAGCTAGCAAGCCAGTTAGCAGGCTAGCTGCCTGTCTGTCTATCTATACATACACACATACACACGTATAGCTGTTGCTGTAGATGGAGCGGCAGATAGGTTGACAGATTTATATGTGTGCACACACCCGCACGCATACACACATGCGGGCCTGTACTGGTCTATCGACTCTTTGCAGCCATGACTTCCTCGACTCAAACCTACGCGACAAATAGCTGGAAGTTAGTTTCCACGTGTAAGATGTGCACAGTGTAGCATGCTGCAAAATAAATAGAATACATGACATCTGCAGTAATTAATGAATATATTTCAAGTCGCTGAACAGTGAGGGCAACTTAGTTACAGAGGTCACCGGCGAGAGACCGGTAGTTGAAATATGTCGAGAACAGCAATCTTTCAAATCGCTGAGCTGCACCTTCCCCCTTATACTAGGTCCGACACCATGTTGAGCTACAGCACTACAGCTAGGGGCTGACTATCTGGAAATCTATGTTGTACCCACTGCTGAAAAGCAGTGACAGAAAAAAGGAAGCTTGTGGTAGCGGGTTGACAGCTAGTTAACAGGCCTGCAGTCAAGGGGACTGTTAAGGAGTCAAACCAAACTGAAATGCCCCATTGTCCCATCGGTAGGTCTGGTTAAGTCACTTGCTCCATCTAATGCAGTCATCAAAGGAGGTTTGTCAGAATCGAACCACGTACCATAGAAATTAATAGTCAATAGAAGTATTAATAGTTCACAGACGTGTTCCGGTGCTCTGATGAGAGACATACCAAAAGAAAATACCATGCTCCCGTCGAGAATCGAACCCCGGTCTCCCGCGTGACAGGCGGGGATACTCACCACTATACTAACGAGGAAGGCCGTCAGTTTCTCTGCTGTACACTGGGAGTCAGGTTGATAGGGTTAAGGCGGGTGACTGTGGCTTCCATAATTCCTTCTACTGGTGTCTCAAATGGCAGTTAGACTTTAGCAGCTTAAAACTGCATAGCACATTTCCTGTTTACTCAATAAAGTGAGGTGATCTGTGAATCAATACAGTTTTCATAGCTACGTGTGGGGAAGAGTTGTTGCACTTGAAAATGACCTGTGACACTGGACTGAAAATGAGATATCAACCAAAAGAGATGGAAATAGATGTTTTGAATTCAGAGCTTTTCTCGGCCTTCAGCTGGATGAATGAATGAATGAATGAATGAATGAATGAATGAATGAATGAATGAATGTTCTAACCGAAGAGAGTCTCTTGTCTCTGAAGCTGCTCCGTCCATGTCTTAAGTGCTTGTGACACTAAGGAAATGGCAGGCAAGAAAGTAATGTGGAGTTCTAGAATGTGCGATATCAGGATGCAAACCAATGACCATTTCAGATGCCAGCCAATAAGAAAGACATAACAAGGATTGCATCATAACGGATTGCGATCTAGCAAGGAGAAGACATAATGAGCGTGTCATCATGACAGAGGGAGTGATGCCACCTACTCAGCTGCAACTGATACTAATTAAAGTGTAAAAATTGCTGTGGATGAGACATAGACACAGACGCGAGCTTGACTAAAACTAGAGGGAAAAAGACATATCAAAACTGACGACATCCAAATAAACCAGGAGAAAAAAACGAATATGCTGGCCGGGCCTCCTTTGATAAGAGACGAGGAGTTTGTTAAGTTACGGTGAGCAGCACAAAAAAAAAACAAAAAAAACTCAGCAATGTTTTGAAAATGAAGAAAGGTGCGATGACGTCTATAGTGAGCCACAAGACCTCCTCTTTCCAAATCCCTTTCGTCACAGAGAAAGAACTACAGGTAAAAAAAATGCATGGTGAAGCAAGGCATTTTGGTAATGCTAACGAGCTGGTGCAACAAGTTTGCTTTTCAGTAGTTACTCTTTTCAGTTTGTCGAATAAACAGATTGCCCTTTCTGCTCAGGCATCCTGTCTGCTCAGCGGTGACTCTCTTTAATTAAAAAACTGGCAAAAAGAATTGAACAGTGAAATGTCACCCCATTAGCTGATTAGCATACCCAAGAAGCCATGCTTCAGCTCCGTGTTACACACTGAAACTTTTCCTCAGGTTGTCTTAGAATTTTGAAAGCCAGGTTTCTTACGCATGTCAGCCTGCCCGCTTATGGTGTTTTGTCCTGTAGTGCTTCATCTTTGGTTCCCAAGACTCTACTGGAGGGGATGCTCTACATCTGGACATCTCGCCAGGATTATATCCATTGCCAATGAAGGTAAGCGCATGTGGTCATAACTTAATAGCTACTGTCTTGACATTTTTTGTTCTCTCGTGCCAGCTCTGCCAGTTTAGTTGATGTCCTCTGCCACCTGTGATATACTTAACTCTCAAAGAAAGTAAGCATCTGTGTGCTCCACTGGCACTTTGACTTCATTTGCTCTTATCCTGCCTTACGTTTTCCTTTATAGTCAATACCCAGCGCATCTCGTCACCTCCTGTGCAATATATTTACCCACCGACAGGTGACAGCCATCTATGGATGCATAAACTTGCTCAGTCTCTGCAAACCCAACCTGCCGGAGAACCTAAACTGGGCACCCGCAACACTCTGCCAAGTGTCGATGCACAATTCTACCATATTGCAGTCTGTGCGCAACTGCAAAATGATGCATTAGTCTTACTGTAATACCTCTTAACTTGTTTTTAAGGAGACATAACATACAACACACATCAGACATTTTTCACGTGGTATTAACACAAAGCTTATTCATAATATCACCAGGGGGATGACGATATCTTACGCCGTTTAAATCTCTGGCTTTTGAATTTGTAGTGCAAAGAAGAGGTTTCCCTTTCTGTTGCACTTTTGCAGGGGTTAGGCCGACGTCTCTGTGATGCGATCGGTTAGCACGTTCAGCCCTTGACTGAAAGGTTGGTGGGCGAATCCACTCGGGGATGCTGCCTCTTGCTACTGCAGAGACCTCAGGTTCTGACCTGTTTATAAGACACTTTTTCAGACCGTACTTTGGGGCACTGAGGAATCTGGATTAGGCTGCCCGGTTATCGACCTGCCAGAGGCCTTGTGGCCACCTACCAACTTGTAAACAAGTTACTAAAAGAGCAGCTGTTTTCTTTTAAAATACTTACATCTGTGCATTTGAACACATTTCGAACGTAATCTACAAAATGTTGACAGTTGTTTCTGTGACCTTGCAGTCCATACATCAACTGATATACTGCCACACAACAGAGCAGGATTTTCTCAATTGAAGTAGTTTATCTGAAGCAATCAAGAGCACATTAAAAGGTATCTCAAACCATGAATTTAGTTCCTGGAATCGAATCTGTTATTCCTTATCATGCCTACCCTAATCTTCTTATCTTGCACTGGCATAATGGTTCCACTGGGGATCGAACCCAGGACCTTCTGCGTGTAAAGCAGACGTGATAACCACTACACTACAGAACCTATGCACGTACCTGCAAAGCATCTTGCTCTGTCTCTACCTTGCTAGCCAGCTAGCTGTCTGTCTGCCTATCTTTACATACATATAGCTATTGCTGCAGATGGCGAAGCAGATAGGTTGAAAGATTTATATGTGTGCACACACGCGCACGTATATACACATGCGGGCGTGGCTGGTCTAGTGTCTGCAGCCATGACTTCCTTGACTAAACTTATACAACAAATAGCTCAAAGTCAGTTTCTTTGTGTAAGACGTATACAGTGTAGCACGCTGCAAAATAAATAGAATATATGACATCTGCGGTAATTGATGAATATAGTTAAAATGTGCTGAACAGTGTGGGCAACTTATTTACAGAGGTTACTGAGGGAGACCGGTAGGAGAAATATGTCGAAAACAGCAATCTTTCAAGTTGCTGAGCTACACCTTACCCCTTATATTAGGTCTGACATCATGATGAGCTACAGCACTACAGGCAGGGGCTAACTATCTAAAAATCTATGCTGTACCCACTGCTGAAAAGCAGTGATAGAAGGCAGGAAGCTTGTGGCAGCGGGCTGACAGTTAGTTAACAAGCCTGCAGTCAAGGGGACTGTTAAGGAGTCAAACCAAACAAAAATGCCCCATTGTCCCATTGTTCCAAAGACAGATCTGGTTAAGTCACTTGCTCCAGCTAATGCAGTCAGTAAAGGAGGTTTGTCAGAATGGAACGCCATACCGTAGAAATAAATAGAACTATTAATAGTTCGCAGGGGTGATCCAGTGTTCTGATGAGAGACAGACTCAAAGAAAATCACATGCTTCCCATCAGGGAATCGAATCCTGATATCACGCGTGATGGGGGGGATACTCACCACTACACGAAAGAGGAAGACGGTCACTTTCCCTGTTGTAAAATAGGAGTCAGGTTGATAGGGTTAAGGTGGTGAATGTGACTTCCATAATTCCTTCTACTGGTATTTCTAATGGCGGTTTGACTTCAGCAGCTTAAAACTGCATAGCACATTTCTCTTTTACTGAATAAAGTGAGGTAATCTGTGAATGAATACATTTTTCATAGCTACGTGGGGGGATGAGTAGTTGCACTTGAAAATGACCTGTGACGCTGGACTGAAAATAAGATAGCCAAAAGAGAGTGAAATAGATGTTTTGAATTCAGAGCTTCTCTCAGCCTTCACCTGAATGAATGAATGAATGAATGAATGAATGAATGAATGAATGAATGAAAGAATGAATGCATGCATGTACTAACCGAAGAGAGTCCTTGTCTTAAGTGCTTGTGACACTAAGGAAATGGCAGGCAAGAAAGTAATGTGGAGTTCTAGAATGTGTGATGTCAACATACAAACCGATGACCATTTGAGATGCCAGCCAATGAGAAAGACATAACAAGGACTGCATCACAACGGATGGTGATCTAGCAGGAAAAATACATAATGATCATGGCATCATGACAGAGAGAGTAATGCCACCTACTCAAATGCAACTGATACTAACTAAACTGTAAAAACTGCTGTGGGAGAGAGAGACACAAACATGAGAATAATAACGAAAACCAGAGAAGAGAGGGGAGAAAAAAATGATAAAACTAACAGCATCCAAACAAATCAAACAAAAAAACACATTACCGGGCCTCCTTTAATAAGACATGAGGAGTTTTTTTAAGACTAAGGAGAGTGACAAAAAAAACAAACAAACACTCAGCAATGTTTTGAAAATGAAGAAAAGTGAGAAGACATGTATTCTGAGCCACAACACCTTCTCTTACCAAATCCCTTTCATGATAGAGAAAGACCTACAGGTAAAAATAATGCATGGTGAAGCATGGCATTTTGGGAATGCTAATGAGCTGGTGCAACAAGTTTGTTTTTCAGTAGCTACTCTTTTCAGTTTGTTAATGTCACCCCATTAGCTGATTAGCATACCCAAGAAGCCATGCTTCAGCTCCGTATTACACACTGAAACTTTTCCTCAGGTTGTCTTAGAACTTTAAAAGCCAGGTTTCTTACGCATGTCAGCCTGCAAGCTTATGGTGTTTTGTCCTGCAGTGCTTCATTCTTTGTCCCCAAGACTATACTGGAGGGGAAGCTCTTCATCAGGGCATCTCGCCTGAAGCATTCTGTTCTCGGTGAGGGTGGACGAGTGTGGGCACCGGTTAACAGCCTCTTTCTTGAGGGGGCTTTTAAAAAGAGAGCAAACCCACCCTGCACTTCCCATCTAGTCAGCTCTCGAAGTAAGCAGATCACTGCGTGCTCCTTGGTACCTCTGCTTTACTCTCATCTGTTCCTACCTTCTCTTACATTTTCCTTTCCAATCAATGCCCAGCACATCATCTCACCTACTGTGCAGCATGTTTTACCCACCCAAAGGTGACAGCTATCTGTGGATGCATTAACTCGCTCAGTCTCTGCAAACCCAACCTGCTTGAAAACCTAAACTGGGCGCACGCAATACTCTGCCAAGTGTCAGTGCACAAGTTTACCATATTGCAGTCTGTCTGCAATTTGCAAAATGATGCATTAGTCTTACCGTAATACCTCTTAACTTGGTTTTAAGGAGACGTAGCAAACATACGACGCACATCACACATCCTTCCCACTGTATTAGTACAAAGCTTATTGATAGTATCACCAAGGGGGTGACAATATTTTACGCTGCTTAAATCTCTGGCTTTTGAATTTATAGCTCAGTGGAGAGCTTTCCTTTTTTCTTGTACTTTTGCAGGAGTCGGGCTCATCTCTCTGTGGCGCAATCGCTTTGCACTTGTGGCTTTTGACCGAAAAGTTGCTGGTTTGAGCCCACTCAGGGATACTGCTACTCTACAGACCTCTGCTTCTGATTTGTTAATAAGCTGCTTTTACAGACCGTATTTGGGAAACTGGGTTAGGCTGCCCGGAGATCTACCTGCCAGAGGCTTTCTGGTCACCTACCAACATGTAAACAACTTACTAAAAGAGCATCTGTTTTCTTTTAAAATACTTGCATCTGTGCATTTAAACACATTTTGAACGTAAGCTACAAAATGTTGACAGTGTTTTCTGTGACCTTGCAATCCATACGTCAGCTGATATACTGCCGCACAACAGAGCAGGATTTTCTCAATTGAAGTAGTTTATCTGAAACAATCAAGAGCACATTAAAAGGTATCTGAAACCGCAAATTTACTTACTGGAATCGAATGGGTTTTCTTTGGTCACACCTGCCCCAATTTCCTTATCTTGCACTAGCATAATGGTTCCACTGGGGATCGAACCCAGGACCTTCTGCGTGTGAAGCAGACGTGATAACCACTACACTACAGAACCTACACAGCCATCTGTGAAACATCTCGCTCTGTCTCTTGCTAGCTAGCAAGCCAGTTAGCAGGCTAGCTGCCTGTCTGTCTATCTATACATACACACATACACACGTATAGCTGTTGCTGTAGATGGAGCGGCAGATAGGTTGACAGATTTATATGTGTGCACACACACCCGCTCACACACACATGCGGGCCTGTACTGGTCTATCGACTCTTTGCAGCCATGACTTCCTCGACTCAAACCTACTGCGACAAATAGCTGGAAGTTAGTTTCCACGTGTAAGATGTGCACAGTGTAGCATGCTGCAAAATAAATAGAATACATGACATCTGCAGTAATTAATGAATATATTTCAAGTGCGCTGAACAGTGAGGGCAACTTATTTACAGAGGTCACCGAGCGAGAGACCCGGTAGTTGAAATATGTCGAGAACAGCAATCTTTCAAATCGCTGAGCTGCACCTTCCCCCTTATACTAGGTCCGACACCATGTTGAGCTACAGCACTACAGCTAGGGGCTGACTATCTGGAAATCTATGTTGTACCCACTGCTGAAAAGCAGTGACAGAAAAAAGGAAGCTTGTGGTAGCGGGTTGACAGCTAGTTAACAGGCCTGCAGTCAAGGGGACTGTTAAGGAGTCAAACCAAACTGAAATGCCCCATTGTCCCATCGGTAGGTCTGGTTAAGTCACTTGCTCCATCTAATGCAGTCATCAAAGGAGGTTTGTCAGAATCGAACCACGTACCATAGAAATTAATAGTCAATAGAAGTATTAATAGTTCACAGACGTGTTCCGGTGCTCTGATGAGAGACATACCAAAAGAAAAATGCATGCTCCCCGTCGGGGAATCGAACCCCGGTCTCCCGCGTGACAGGCGGGGATACTCACCACTATACTAACGAGGAAGGCCGTCAGTTTCTCTGCTGTACACTGGGAGTCAGGTTGATAGGGTTAAGGCGGGTGACTGTGGCTTCCATAATTCCTTCTACTGGTGTCTCAAATGGCAGTTAGACTTTAGCAGCTTAAAACTGCATAGCACATTTCCCGTTTACTCAATAAAGTGAGGTGATCTGTGAATCAATACAGTTTTCATAGCTACGTGTGGGGAAGAGTTGTTGCACTTGAAAATGACCTGTGACACTGGACTGAAAATGAGATATCAACCAAAAGAGATGGAAATAGATGTTTTGAATTCAGAGCTTTTCTCGGCCTTCAGCTGGATGAATGAATGAATGAATGAATGAATGAATGAATGAATGAATGAATGAATGTTCTAACCGAAGAGAGTCTCTTGTCTCTGAAGCTGCTCCGTCCATGTCTTAAGTGCTTGTGACACTAAGGAAATGGCAGGCAAGAAAGTAATGTGGAGTTCTAGAATGTGCGATATCAGGATGCAAACCAATGACCATTTCAGATGCCAGCCAATAAGAAAGACATAACAAGGATTGCATCATAACGGATTGCGATCTAGCAAGGAGAAGACATAATGAGCGTGTCATCATGACAGAGGGAGTGATGCCACCTACTCAGCTGCAACTGATACTAATTAAAGTGTAAAAATTGCTGTGGATGAGACATAGACACAGACGCGAGCTTGACTAAAACTAGAGGGAAAAAGACATATCAAAACTGACGACATCCAAATAAACCAGGAGAAAAAAACGAATATGCTGGCCGGGCCTCCTTTGATAAGAGACGAGGAGTTTGTTAAGTTACGGTGAGCAGCACAAAAAAAAAACAAAAAAAACTCAGCAATGTTTTGAAAATGAAGAAAGGTGCGATGACGTCTATAGTGAGCCACAAGACCTCCTCTTTCCAAATCCCTTTCGTCACAGAGAAAGAACTACAGGTAAAAAAAATGCATGGTGAAGCAAGGCATTTTGGTAATGCTAACGAGCTGGTGCAACAAGTTTGCTTTTCAGTAGTTACTCTTTTCAGTTTGTCGAATAAACAGATTGCCCTTTCTGCTCAGGCATCCTGTCTGCTCAGCGGTGACTCTCTTTAATTAAAAAACTGGCAAAAAGAATTGAACAGTGAAATGTCACCCCATTAGCTGATTAGCATACCCAAGAAGCCATGCTTCAGCTCCGTGTTACACACTGAAACTTTTCCTCAGGTTGTCTTAGAATTTTGAAAGCCAGGTTTCTTACGCATGTCAGCCTGCCCGCTTATGGTGTTTTGTCCTGTAGTGCTTCATCTTTGGTTCCCAAGACTCTACTGGAGGGGATGCTCTACATCTGGACATCTCGCCAGGATTATATCCATTGCCAATGAAGGTAAGCGCATGTGGTCATAACTTAATAGCTACTGTCTTGACATTTTTTTGTTCTCTCGTGCCAGCTCTGCCAGTTTGGTTGATGTCCTCTGCCACCTGTGATATACTTAACTCTCAAAGAAAGTAAGCATCTGTGTGCTCCACTGGCACTTTGACTTCATTTGCTCTTATCCTGCCTTACGTTTTCCTTTATAGTCAATACCCAGCGCATCTCGTCACCTCCTGTGCAATATATTTACCCACCGACAGGTGACAGCCATCTATGGATGCATAAACTTGCTCAGTCTCTGCAAACCCAACCTGCCGGAGAACCTAAACTGGGCACCCGCAACACTCTGCCAAGTGTCGATGCACAATTCTACCATATTGCAGTCTGTGCGCAACTGCAAAATGATGCATTAGTCTTACTGTAATACCTCTTAACTTGTTTTTAAGGAGACATAACATACAACACACATCAGACATTTTTCACGTGGTATTAACACAAAGCTTATTCATAATATCACCAGGGGGATGACGATATCTTACGCCGTTTAAATCTCTGGCTTTTGAATTTGTAGTGCAAAGAAGAGGTTTCCCTTTCTGTTGCACTTTTGCAGGGGTTAGGCCGACGTCTCTGTGATGCGATCGGTTAGCACGTTCAGCCCTTGACTGAAAGGTTGGTGGGCGAATCCACTCGGGGATGCTGCCTCTTGCTACTGCAGAGACCTCAGGTTCTGACCTGTTTATAAGACACTTTTTCAGACCGTACTTTGGGGCACTGAGGAATCTGGATTAGGCTGCCCGGTTATCGACCTGCCAGAGGCCTTGTGGCCACCTACCAACTTGTAAACAAGTTACTAAAAGAGCAGCTGTTTTCTTTTAAAATACTTACATCTGTGCATTTGAACACATTTCGAACGTAATCTACAAAATGTTGACAGTTGTTTCTGTGACCTTGCAGTCCATACATCAACTGATATACTGCCACACAACAGAGCAGGATTTTCTCAATTGAAGTAGTTTATCTGAAGCAATCAAGAGCACATTAAAAGGTATCTCAAACCATGAATTTAGTTCCTGGAATCGAATCTGTTATTCCTTATCATGCCTACCCTAATCTTCTTATCTTGCACTGGCATAATGGTTCCACTGGGGATCGAACCCAGGACCTTCTGCGTGTAAAGCAGACGTGATAACCACTACACTACAGAACCTATGCACGTACCTGCAAAGCATCTTGCTCTGTCTCTACCTTGCTAGCCAGCTAGCTGTCTGTCTGCCTATCTTTACATACATATAGCTATTGCTGCAGATGGCGAAGCAGATAGGTTGAAAGATTTATATGTGTGCACACACGCCAGCGATATATACACATGCGAGCGTGGCTGGTCTAGTGTCTGCAGCCATGACTTCCTTGACTAAACTTATACAACAAATAGCTCAAAGTCAGTTTCTTTGTGTAAGACGTATACAGTGTAGCACGCTGCAAAATAAATAGAATATATGACATCTGCGGTAATTGATGAATATAGTTAAAATGTGCTGAACAGTGTGGGCAACTTATTTACAGAGGTTACTGAGGGAGAGACCCGGTAGGAGAAATATGTCGAAAACAGCAATCTTTCAAGTTGCTGAGCTACACCTTACCCCTTATATTAGGTCTGACATCATGATGAGCTACAGCACTACAGGCAGGGGCTAACTATCTAAAAATCTATGCTGTACCCACTGCTGAAAAGCAGTGATAGAAGGCAGGAAGCTTGTGGCAGCGGGCTGACAGTTAGTTAACAAGCCTGCAGTCAAGGGGACTGTTAAGGAGTCAAACCAAACAAAAATGCCCCATTGTCCCATTGTTCCAAAGACAGATCTGGTTAAGTCACTTGCTCCAGCTAATGCAGTCAGTAAAGGAGGTTTGTCAGAATGGAACGCCATACCGTAGAAATAAATAGAACTATTAATAGTTCGCAGGGGTGATCCAGTGTTCTGATGAGAGACAGACTCAAAGAAAATCACATGCTTCCCATCAGGGAATCGAATCCTGATATCACGCGTGATGGGGGGGATACTCACCACTACACGAAAGAGGAAGACGGTCACTTTCCCTGTTGTAAAATAGGAGTCAGGTTGATAGGGTTAAGGTGGTGAATGTGACTTCCATAATTCCTTCTACTGGTATTTCTAATGGCGGTTTGACTTCAGCAGCTTAAAACTGCATAGCACATTTCTCTTTTACTGAATAAAGTGAGGTAATCTGTGAATGAATACATTTTTCATAGCTACGTGGGGGGATGAGTAGTTGCACTTGAAAATGACCTGTGACGCTGGACTGAAAATAAGATAGCCAAAAGAGAGTGAAATAGATGTTTTGAATTCAGAGCTTCTCTCAGCCTTCACCTGAATGAATGAATGAATGAATGAATGAATGAATGAATGAATGAAAGAATGAATGCATGCATGTACTAACCGAAGAGAGTCCTTGTCTTAAGTGCTTGTGACACTAAGGAAATGGCAGGCAAGAAAGTAATGTGGAGTTCTAGAATGTGTGATGTCAACATACAAACCGATGACCATTTGAGATGCCAGCCAATGAGAAAGACATAACAAGGACTGCATCACAACGGATGGTGATCTAGCAGGAAAAATACATAATGATCATGGCATCATGACAGAGAGAGTAATGCCACCTACTCAAATGCAACTGATACTAACTAAACGGTAAAACTGCTGTGGGAGAGAGAGACACAAACATGAGAATAATAACGAAAACCAGAGAAGAGAGGGGAGAAAAAAATGATAAAACTAACAGCATCCAAACAAATCAAACAAAAAAACACATTACCGGGCCTCCTTTAATAAGACATGAGGAGTTTTTTTAAGACTAAGGAGAGTGACACAAAAAACAAACAAACACTCAGCAATGTTTTGAAAATGAAGAAAAGTGAGAAGACATGTATTCTGAGCCACAACACCTTCTCTTACCAAATCCCTTTCATGATAGAGAAAGACCTACAGGTAAAAATAATGCATGGTGAAGCATGGCATTTTGGGAATGCTAATGAGCTGGTGCAACAAGTTTGTTTTTCAGTAGCTACTCTTTTCAGTTTGTTAATGTCACCCCATTAGCTGATTAGCATACCCAAGAAGCCATGCTTCAGCTCCGTATTACACACTGAAACTTTTCCTCAGGTTGTCTTAGAACTTTAAAAGCCAGGTTTCTTACGCATGTCAGCCTGCAAGCTTATGGTGTTTTGTCCTGCAGTGCTTCATTCTTTGTCCCCAAGACTATACTGGAGGGGAAGCTCTTCATCAGGGCATCTCGCCTGAAGCATTCTGTTCTCGGTGAGGGTGGACGAGTGTGGGCACCGGTTAACAGCCTCTTTCTTGAGGGGGCTTTTAAAAAGAGAGCAAACCCACCCTGCACTTCCCATCTAGTCAGCTCTCGAAGTAAGCAGATCACTGCGTGCTCCTTGGTACCTCTGCTTTACTCTCATCTGTTCCTACCTTCTCTTACATTTTCCTTTCCAATCAATGCCCAGCACATCATCTCACCTACTGTGCAGCATGTTTTACCCACCCAAAGGTGACAGCTATCTGTGGATGCATTAACTCGCTCAGTCTCTGCAAACCCAACCTGCTTGAAAACCTAAACTGGGCGCACGCAATACTCTGCCAAGTGTCAGTGCACAAGTTTACCATATTGCAGTCTGTCTGCAATTTGCAAAATGATGCATTAGTCTTACCGTAATACCTCTTAACTTGGTTTTAAGGAGACGTAGCAAACATACGACGCACATCACACATCCTTCCCACTGTATTAGTACAAAGCTTATTGATAGTATCACCAAGGGGGTGACAATATTTTACGCTGCTTAAATCTCTGGCTTTTGAATTTATAGCTCAGTGGAGAGCTTTCCTTTTTTCTTGTACTTTTGCAGGAGTCGGGCTCATCTCTCTGTGGCGCAATCGCTTTGCACTTGTGGCTTTTGACCGAAAAGTTGCTGGTTTGAGCCCACTCAGGGATACTGCTACTCTACAGACCTCTGCTTCTGATTTGTTAATAAGCTGCTTTTACAGACCGTATTTGGGAAACTGGGTTAGGCTGCCCGGAGATCTACCTGCCAGAGGCTTTCTGGTCACCTACCAACATGTAAACAACTTACTAAAAGAGCATCTGTTTTCTTTTAAAATACTTGCATCTGTGCATTTAAACACATTTTGAACGTAAGCTACAAAATGTTGACAGTGTTTTCTGTGACCTTGCAATCCATACGTCAGCTGATATACTGCCGCACAACAGAGCAGGATTTTCTCAATTGAAGTAGTTTATCTGAAACAATCAAGAGCACATTAAAAGGTATCTGAAACCGCAAATTTACTTACTGGAATCGAATGGGTTTTCTTTGGTCACACCTGCCCCAATTTCCTTATCTTGCACTAGCATAATGGTTCCACTGGGGATCGAACCCAGGACCTTCTGCGTGTGAAGCAGACGTGATAACCACTACACTACAGAACCTACACAGCCATCTGTGAAACATCTCGCTCTGTCTCTTGCTAGCTAGCAAGCCAGTTAGCAGGCTAGCTGCCTGTCTGTCTATCTATACATACACACATACATACACACGTATAGCTGTTGCTGTAGATGGAGCGGCAGATAGGTTGACAGATTTATATGTGTGCACACACACCCGCACGCATACACACATGCGGGCCTGTACTGGTCTATCGACTCTTTGCAGCCATGACTTCCTCGACTCAAACCTACGCGACAAATAGCTGGAAGTTAGTTTCCACGTGTAAGATGTGCACAGTGTAGCATGCTGCAAAATAAATAGAATACATGACATCTGCAGTAATTAATGAATATATTTCAAGTGCGCTGAACAGTGAGGGCAACTTATTTACAGAGGTCACCGAGCGAGAGACCCGGTAGTTGAAATATGTCGAGAACAGCAATCTTTCAAATCGCTGAGCTGCACCTTCCCCCTTATACTAGGTCCGACACCATGTTGAGCTACAGCACTACAGCTAGGGGCTGACTATCTGGAAATCTATGTTGTACCCACTGCTGAAAAGCAGTGACAGAAAAAAGGAAGCTTGTGGTAGCGGGTTGACAGCTAGTTAACAGGCCTGCAGTCAAGGGGACTGTTAAGGAGTCAAACCAAACTGAAATGCCCCATTGTCCCATCGGTAGGTCTGGTTAAGTCACTTGCTCCATCTAATGCAGTCATCAAAGGAGGTTTGTCAGAATCGAACCACGTACCATAGAAATTAATAGTCAATAGAAGTATTAATAGTTCACAGACGTGTTCCGTGCTCTGATGAGAGACATACCAAAAGAAAAATGCATGCTCCCCGTCGGGGAATCGAACCCCGGTCTCCCGCGTGACAGGCGGGGATACTCACCACTATACTAACGAGGAAGGCCGTCAGTTTCTCTGCTGTACACTGGGAGTCAGGTTGATAGGGTTAAGGCGGGTGACTGTGGCTTCCATAATTCCTTCTACTGGTGTCTCAAATGGCAGTTAGACTTTAGCAGCTTAAAACTGCATAGCACATTTCCCGATTACTCAATAAAGTGAGGTGATCTGTGAATCAATACAGTTTTCATAGCTACGTGTGGGGAAGAGTTGTTGCACTTGAAAATGACCTGTGACACTGGACTGAAAATGAGATATCAACCAAAAGAGATGGAAATAGATGTTTTGAATTCAGAGCTTTTCTCGGCCTTCAGCTGGATGAATGAATGAATGAATGAATGAATGAATGAATGAATGAATGAATGAATGTTCTAACCGAAGAGAGTCTCTTGTCTCTGAAGCTGCTCCGTCCATGTCTTAAGTGCTTGTGACACTAAGGAAATGGCAGGCAAGAAAGTAATGTGGAGTTCTAGAATGTGCGATATCAGGATGCAAACCAATGACCATTTCAGATGCCAGCCAATAAGAAAGACATAACAAGGATTGCATCATAACGGATTGCGATCTAGCAAGGAGAAGACATAATGAGCGTGTCATCATGACAGAGGGAGTGATGCCACCTACTCAGCTGCAACTGATACTAATTAAAGTGTAAAAATTGCTGTGGATGAGACATAGACACAGACGCGAGCTTGACTAAAACTAGAGGGAAAAAGACATATCAAAACTGACGACATCCAAATAAACCAGGAGAAAAAAACGAATATGCTGGCCGGGCCTCCTTTGATAAGAGACGAGGAGTTTGTTAAGTTACGGTGAGCAGCACAAAAAAAAAACAAAAAAAACTCAGCAATGTTTTGAAAATGAAGAAAGGTGCGATGACGTCTATAGTGAGCCACAAGACCTCCTCTTTCCAAATCCCTTTCGTCACAGAGAAAGAACTACAGGTAAAAAAAATGCATGGTGAAGCAAGGCATTTTGGTAATGCTAACGAGCTGGTGCAACAAGTTTGCTTTTCAGTAGTTACTCTTTTCAGTTTGTCGAATAAACAGATTGCCCTTTCTGCTCAGGCATCCTGTCTGCTCAGCGGTGACTCTCTTTAATTAAAAAACTGGCAAAAAGAATTGAACAGTGAAATGTCACCCCATTAGCTGATTAGCATACCCAAGAAGCCATGCTTCAGCTCCGTGTTACACACTGAAACTTTTCCTCAGGTTGTCTTAGAATTTTGAAAGCCAGGTTTCTTACGCATGTCAGCCTGCCCGCTTATGGTGTTTTGTCCTGTAGTGCTTCATCTTTGGTTCCCAAGACTCTACTGGAGGGGATGCTCTACATCTGGACATCTCGCCAGGATTATATCCATTGCCAATGAAGGTAAGCGCATGTGGTCATAACTTAATAGCTACTGTCTTGACATTTTTTGTTCTCTCGTGCCAGCTCTGCCAGTTTAGTTGATGTCCTCTGCCACCTGTGATATACTTAACTCTCAAAGAAAGTAAGCATCTGTGTGCTCCACTGGCACTTTGACTTCATTTGCTCTTATCCTGCCTTACGCTTTCCTTTATAGTCAATACCCAGCGCATCTCGTCACCTCCTGTGCAATATATTTACCCACCGACAGGTGACAGCCATCTATGGATGCATAAACTTGCTCAGTCTCTGCAAACCCAACCTGCCGGAGAACCTAAACTGGGCACCCGCAACACTCTGCCAAGTGTCGATGCACAATTCTACCATATTGCAGTCTGTGCGCAACTGCAAAATGATGCATTAGTCTTACTGTAATACCTCTTAACTTGTTTTTAAGGAGACATAACATACAACACACATCAGACATTTTTCACGTGGTATTAACACAAAGCTTATTCATAATATCACCAGGGGGATGACGATATCTTACGCCGCTTAAATCTCTGGCTTTTGAATTTGTAGTGCAAAGAAGAGGTTTCCCTTTCTGTTGCACTTTTGCAGGGGTTAGGCCGACGGCTCTGTGATGCGATCGGTTAGCACGTTCAGCCCTTGACTGAAAGGTTGGTGGGCGAATCCACTCGGGGATGCTGCCTCTTGCTACTGCAGAGACCTCAGGTTCTGACCTGTTTATAAGACACTTTTTCAGACCGTACTTTGGGGCACTGAGGAATCTGGATTAGGCTGCCCGGTTATCGACCTGCCAGAGGCCTTGTGGCCACCTACCAACTTGTAAACAAGTTACTAAAAGAGCAGCTGTTTTCTTTTAAAATACTTACATCTGTGCATTTGAACACATTTCGAACGTAATCTACAAAATGTTGACAGTTGTTTCTGTGACCTTGCAGTCCATACATCAACTGATATACTGCCACACAACAGAGCAGGATTTTCTCAATTGAAGTAGTTTATCTGAAGCAATCAAGAGCACATTAAAAGGTATCTCAAACCATGAATTTAGTTCCTGGAATCGAATCTGTTATTCCTTATCATGCCTACCCTAATCTTCTTATCTTGCACTGGCATAATGGTTCCACTGGGGATCGAACCCAGGACCTTCTGCGTGTAAAGCAGACGTGATAACCACTACACTACAGAACCTATGCACGTACCTGCAAAGCATCTTGCTCTGTCTCTACCTTGCTAGCCAGCTAGCTGTCTGTCTGCCTATCTTTACATACATATAGCTATTGCTGCAGATGGCGAAGCAGATAGGTTGAAAGATTTATATGTGTGCACACACGCGCGCACGTATATACACATGCGGGCGTGGCTGGTCTAGTGTCTGCAGCCATGACTTCCTTGACTAAACTTATACAACAAATAGCTCAAAGTCAGTTTCTTTGTGTAAGACGTATACAGTGTAGCACGCTGCAAAATAAATAGAATATATGACATCTGCGGTAATTGATGAATATAGTTAAAATGTGCTGAACAGTGTGGGCAACTTATTTACAGAGGTTACTGAGGGAGAGACCCGGTAGGAGAAATATGTCGAAAACAGCAATCTTTCAAGTTGCTGAGCTACACCTTACCCCTTATATTAGGTCTGACATCATGATGAGCTACAGCACTACAGGCAGGGGCTAACTATCTAAAAATCTATGCTGTACCCACTGCTGAAAAGCAGTGATAGAAGGCAGGAAGCTTGTGGCAGCGGGCTGACAGTTAGTTAACAAGCCTGCAGTCAAGGGGACTGTTAAGGAGTCAAACCAAACAAAAATGCCCCATTGTCCCATTGTTCCAAAGACAGATCTGGTTAAGTCACTTGCTCCAGCTAATGCAGTCAGTAAAGGAGGTTTGTCAGAATGGAACGCCATACCGTAGAAATAAATAGAACTATTAATAGTTCGCAGGGGTGATCCAGTGTTCTGATGAGAGACAGACTCAAAGAAAATCACATGCTTCCCATCAGGGAATCGAATCCTGATATCACGCGTGATGGGGGGGATACTCACCACTACACGAAAGAGGAAGACGGTCACTTTCCCTGTTGTAAAATAGGAGTCAGGTTGATAGGGTTAAGGTGGTGAATGTGACTTCCATAATTCCTTCTACTGGTATTTCTAATGGCGGTTTGACTTCAGCAGCTTAAAACTGCATAGCACATTTCTCTTTTACTGAATAAAGTGAGGTAATCTGTGAATGAATACATTTTTCATAGCTACGTGGGGGGATGAGTAGTTGCACTTGAAAATGACCTGTGACGCTGGACTGAAAATAAGATAGCCAAAAGAGAGTGAAATAGATGTTTTGAATTCAGAGCTTCTCTCAGCCTTCACCTGAATGAATGAATGAATGAATGAATGAATGAATGAATGAATGAAAGAATGAATGCATGCATGTACTAACCGAAGAGAGTCCTTGTCTTAAGTGCTTGTGACACTAAGGAAATGGCAGGCAAGAAAGTAATGTGGAGTTCTAGAATGTGTGATGTCAACATACAAACCGATGACCATTTGAGATGCCAGCCAATGAGAAAGACATAACAAGGACTGCATCACAACGGATGGTGATCTAGCAGGAAAAATACATAATGATCATGGCATCATGACAGAGAGAGTAATGCCACCTACTCAAATGCAACTGATACTAACTAAACGGTAATAACTGCTGTGGGAGAGAGAGACACAGACATGCGAATAATAACGAAAACCAGAGAAGAGCCGGGAGAAAAAAATGATAAAACTAACAGCATCCAAACAAATCAAACAGAAAAAACACATTACCGGGCCTCCTTTAATAAGACATGAGGAGTTTTTTTAAGACTAAGGAGAGTGACAAAAAAAACAAACAAACACTCAGCAATGTTTTGAAAATGAAGAAAAGTGAGAAGACATGTATTCTGAGCCACAACACCTTCTCTTACCAAATCCCTTTCATGATAGAGAAAGACCTACAGGTAAAAATAATGCATGGTGAAGCATGGCATTTTGGGAATGCTAATGAGCTGGTGCAACAAGTTTGTTTTTCAGTAGCTACTCTTTTCAGTTTGTTAATGTCACCCCATTAGCTGATTAGCATACCCAAGAAGCCATGCTTCAGCTCCGTATTACACACTGAAACTTTTCCTCAGGTTGTCTTAGAACTTTAAAAGCCAGGTTTCTTACGCATGTCAGCCTGCAAGCTTATGGTGTTTTGTCCTGCAGTGCTTCATTCTTTGTCCCCAAGACTATACTGGAGGAAGCTCTTCATCAGGGCATCTCGCCTGAAGC
>NC_056729.1:1819276476-1819321467 GCF_019279795.1 Protopterus annectens | reverse complement strand
ATCTGCAGTAATTGATGAATATATTTAAAATGTGCTGAACAGTGTGGGCAACTTATTTACAGAGGTTACTGAGGGAGAGATCCGGTAGGAGAAATATGTCGAAAACAGCAATCTTTCAAGTTGCTGAGCTACACCTTACCCCTTTTACTAGGTCTGACATCATGATGAGCTACAGCACTACAGGCAGGGGCTGACTATCTGAAAATCTATGCTGTACCCACTGCTGAAAAGCAGTGACAGAAAGCAGGAAGCTTGTGGCAGCGGGCTGACAGCTAGTTAACAAGCCTGCAGTCAAGGGGACTGTTAAGGAGTCAAACCAAACAAAAATGCCCCATTGTCCCATTGTTCCAAAGACAGGTCTGGTTAAGTCACTTACTCCAGCTAATGCAGTAGGTAAAGGAGGTTTATCAGAATGGAATGCCGTACCGTAGAAATAAATAGAACTATTAATAGTTCGCAGGCATGATCCAGTGTTCTGATGAGAGACAAACTCAAAGAAAATCACATGCTTCCCGTCAGGGAATCGAATCCTGGTGTCACGCGTGACAGGGTACTCACCACTACACCAAAGAGGAAGACGGTCACTTACCCTGTTGTAAAATAGGAGTCAGGTTGATAGGGTTAAGACGGTGAATGTGACTTCCATAATTCCTTCTACTGGTATTTCAAATGGCAGTTTGACTTTAGCAGCTTAAAACTGCATAGCACATTTCTCTTTTACTGAATAAAGTGACATAATCTGTGAATGAATACATTTTTCATAGCTACGTGGGGGGATGAGTAGTTGCACTTGAAAATGACCTGTGACGCTGGACTGAAAATAAGATAGCCAAAAGAGAGGGAAATAGATGTTTTGAATTCAGAGCTTCTCTCAGCCTTCAGCTGAATGAATGAATGAAAGAATGAGTGCATGCACGTACTAACTGAAGAGAGTCTCTTGTCTCTGAAGCTGCTCTGTCCTTGTCTTATGTGCTTGTGACACTAAGGAAATGGCAGGCAAGAAAGTAATGTGGAGTTCTAGAATGCGTGATGTCAGCATACAAACCGATGACCATTTGAGATGCCAGCCAATGAGAAAGACATAACAAGGACTGCATCACAACAGGCGGTGATCTAGCAGGAAAAATACATAATGATCATGGCATCATGACAGAGAGTGACGCCACCCACTCAAATGCAACTGATACTAACTAAACTGTAAAAACTGCTGTGGGAGAAAGAGACACAAACATAAGAATAATAACAAAAACCAGAGGAGAGGAGGGAAAACAAAAATGATAAAACTGACAGCATCCAAACACATCAAGCAGGGAAAGCCATTTACCGGGCCTCCTTTAATAAGACATGAGGAGTTTTTTTAAGACTAAGGAGAGTGGCAAAAAAAAAAAAAAAACAAACAAACACTCAGCAATGTTTTGAAAATGAAGAATAGTGAGACGACATGTATAATGAGCCACAACACCTTCTCTTACCAAATCCCTTTCATGACAGAGAAAGACCTACAGGTAAAAATAATGCATGGTGAAGCATGGCATTTTGGGAATGCTAATGAGCTGGTGCAACAAGTTTGTTTTTCAGTAGCTACTCTTTTCAGTTTGTTAATGTCACCCCATTAGCTGATTAGCATACCCAGGAAGCCATGCTTCAGCTCCGTATTACACTGAAACTTTTCCTCAGGTTGTCTTAGAATTTTAAAAGCCAGGTTTCTTACGCATGTCAGCCTGCAAGCTTATGGTGTTTTGTCCTGCAGTGCTTCATTCTTTGTCCCCAAGACTATACTGGAGGAAGCTCTACATCAGGGCATCTCGCCGGGAGCATTCTGTTCCCGGTGAGGGCGAGTGAGTGTGGGCACAGGTTAACAGCCTCTTTCTTGAGGTGGGCTCTTTAAAAAAAGAAAGAGCAAACCCACCCTGCTGTCGTGTGCCCTCTTAGCACTTCCCATCTAGTCAGGTCTCGAAGGAAGCTAATCGCTGTGTGCTTCTTGGTACCTCTGCTTTACTCTCATCTGCTCCTATCTTACATTTTCCTTTTCAATCAATGCCCAGCACATCTTCTCACCTACTGTGCAGCATGTGTTACCCACCCGAAGGTGGCAGCCATCTATGGATGCATTAACTCGCTCAGTCTCTGCAAACCCAACCTGCGTCAAAACCTAAACTGGGCACACGCAATACTCTGTCAAGTGTCAGTGCGCAATTTTACCATATTGCAGTCTGTCTGCAATTTGCAAAATGATGCATTAGTCTTACCGTAATACCTCTTAACTTGTTTTTAAGGAGTCGTAACAAACATACGACGCACATCACACATCTTTCCCACGCTATTAGTACAAAGCTTATTGATAGTATCACCAAGGGGATGACAATATTTTACGCTGCTTAAATCTCTGGCTTTTGAATTTCTAGCTCAGTGGAGAGGTTTCCTTTTTCTTGTACTTTTGCAGGAGTCGGGCTCATCTCTCTGTGGCACAATCGCTTTGCACTTGTGGCTTTTGACCGAAAAGTTGCTGGTTTGAGCCCACTCAGGGATACTGCTACTCTACAGACCTCTGCTTCTGATTTGTTAATAAGCTGCTTTTCCAGACCGTATTTGGGGAACTGACTTAGGCTGCCCGGTGATCTACCTGCCAGAGGCTTTCTGGTCACCTACCAACATGTAAACAACTTACTAAAAGAGCATCTGTTTTCTTTTAAAATACTTGCATCTGTGCATTTAAACACATTTTGAGCGTAAGCTACAAAATGTTGACAGTGTTTTCTGTGACCTTGCAATCCATACATCAACTGATATACTGCCGCACAACAGAGCAGGATTTTCTCAACTGAAGTAGTTTGTCTGAAACAATCAAGAGCACATTAAAAGGTATCTGAAACCGCAAATTTAGTTATTGGAATCGAATGGGTTTTCTTTGGTCACACCTGCCCCAATTTCCTTATCTTGCACTAGCATAATGGTTCCACTGGGGATCGAACCCAGGACCTTCTGCGTGTGAAGCAGACGTGATAACCACTACACTACAGAACCTACACAGCCATGTGTGAAATATCTCGCTCTGTCTCTTGCTAGCTAGCAAGCCAGCTAGCAGGCTAGCTGTCTGTCTGTCTGTCTATCTATACATACACACATACACACGTATAGCTGTTGCTGTAGATGGAGCGGCAAATAGGTTGACAGATTTATATGTGCGCACACACATACACGCACGCATACACACATGCGGGCCTGCACTGGTCTATCGACTCTTTGCAGCCATGACTTCCTCGACTCAAACCTATGCGACAAATAGCTGGAAGTTAGTTTCCACATGTAAGATGTGTACAGTGTAGCACGCTGCAAACTCAATAGAATACATGACATCTGCAGTAATTAATGAATATATTTAAAGTCGCTGAACAGTGAGGGCAACTTATTTACAGAGGTCAGCGAGCGAGAGACCCGGTAGTTGAAATATGTCGAGAACAGCAATCTTTCAAATCGCTGAGCTGCACCTTACCCCTTATACTAGGTCCGACACCATGTTGAGCTACAGCACTACAGCTAGGGGCTGACTATCTGGAAATCTATGCTGTACCCACTGCTGAAAAGCAGTGACAGAAAGCAGGAAGCTTGTGGTAGAGGGTTGGCAGCTAGTTAACAGGCCTGCAGTCAAGGGGACTGTTAAGGAGTCAAACCAAACTGAAATGCCCCATTGTCCCATCGGTAGGTCTGGTTAAGTCACTTGCTCCATCTGATGCAGTCATCAAAGGAGGTTTGTCAGAATCGAACCACGTACCATAGAAATTAATAGTCGATAGAAGTATTAATAGGTTATTAATAGTTCACAGACGTGTTCGGTGCTCTGATGAGAGACATACCAAAACAAAAATGCATGCTCCCGTCGGGAATCGAATCCGGTCTCCCGCGTGACAGGCGGGGATACTCACCACTATACTAACGAGGAAGGCAGTCAGTGTACCTGCTGTACACTGGGAGTCAGGTTGATAGGGTTAAGGCGGGTGACTGTGGCTTCCATAATTCCTTCTACTGGTGTCTCAAATGGCAGTTAGACTTTAGCAGCTTAAAACTGCATAGCACATTTCCCGATTACTCAATAAAGTGAGGTGATCTGTGAATGAATACAGTTTTCATAGCGACATGTGGGGAAGAGTTGTTGCACTTGAAAATGACCTGTGACACTGGACTGAAAATGAGATATCAACCAAAAGAGATGGAAATAGATGTTTTGAATTCAGAGCTTTTCTCGGCCTTCAGCTGGATGAATGAATGAATGAATGAATGAATGAATGAATGAATGAATGAATGAATGTTCTAACGAAGAGAGTCTCTTGTCTCTGAAGCTGCTCTGTCGGTGTCTTAAGTGCTTGTGACACTAAGGAAATGGCAGGCAAGAAAGTAATGTGGAGTTCTAAAATGTGCGATATCAGGATGCAAACCGATGACCATTTCAGATGCCAGCCAATAAGAAAGACATAACAAGGACTGCATCATAACGGATTGCGATCTAGCAAGGAGAAGACATAATGAGCGTGTCATCATGACAGAGGGAGTGATGCCACCTACTCAGCTGCAACTGATACTAATTAAAGTGTAAAAATTGCTGTGGACGAGACATAGACACAGACGCGAGCTTGACTAAAACTAGAGGGAAAAAGACATATCAAAACTGACAACATCCAAATAAACCAGGAGAAAAAACGAATATGCTGGCCGGGCCTCCTTTGATCAGAGACGAGGAGTTTGTTAAGTTACGGTGAGCAGCACAAACCAAAAAAAAAAACAAAAAAAAAAAAAAAAAAAAAAAAACTCAGCAATGTTTTGAAAATGAAGAAAGGTGCGACGACGTCTATAGTGAGCCACAAGACCTCCTCTTTCCAAATCCCTTTCATCACAGAGAAAGAACTACAGGTAAAAAAAAATGCATGGTGAAGCAAGGCATTTTGGTAATGCTAACGAGCTGGTGCAACAAGTTTGCTTTTCAGTAGTTACTCTTTTCAGTTTGTCGAATAAACAGATTGCCCTTTCTGCTCAGGCATCCTGTCTGCTCAGCGCTGACTCTCTTTAATTAAAAAACTGGCAAAAAGAATTGAACAGTGAAATGTCACCCCATTAGCTGATTAGCATACCCAAGAAGCCATGCATTAGCTCCATGTTACACACTGAAACTTTTCCTCAGGTTGTCTTAGAATTTTGAAAGCCAGGTTTCTTACGCATGTCAGCCTGCCCGCTTATGGTGTTTTGTCCTGTAGTGCTTCATCTTTGGTTCCCAAGACTCTACTGGAGGGGATGCTCTACATCTGGACATCTCGCCAGGATTATATCCATTGCCAATGAAGGTAAGCGCATGTGGTCATAACTTAATAGCTACTGTCTTGACATTTTTTGTTCTCTCGTGCCAGCTCTGCCAGTTTAGTTGATGTCCTCTGCCACCTGTGATATAGTTAACTCTCAAAGAAAGTAAGCATCCGTGTGCTCCACTGGCACTTTGACTTCATTCGCTCCTATCCTGCCTTACGTTTTCCTTTATAGTCAATACCCAGCGCATCTTGTCACCTCCTGTGCAGTATATTTACCCACCGACAGGTGA
This sequence comes from Protopterus annectens, assembly GCF_019279795.1. NCBI lineage: Eukaryota > Metazoa > Chordata > Ceratodontiformes > Protopteridae > Protopterus > Protopterus annectens. The sequence goes on along the minus strand of NC_056729.1, from coordinate 1,819,315,883 downwards.
CAGCCATCTATGGATGCATAAACTTGCTCAGTCTCTGCAAACCCAACCTGCAGGAGAACCTAAACTGGGCACCCGCAACACTCTGCCTAGTGTCGATGCACAATTCTACCATATTGCAGTCTGTGCGCAACTGCAAAATGATGCATTAGTCTTACTGTAATACCTCTTAACTTGTTTTTAAGGAGACATAACATACAACGCACATCAGACATTTTTCACGTGGTATTAACACAAAGCTTATTCATAATATCACCAGGGGGATGACGATTTCTTACCCCTTTCAAATCTCTGGCTTTTGAATTTGTAGTGCAATGGAGAGGTTTCCCTTTTTGTTGCACTTTTGCAGGGGTTAGGCCGGCGTCTCTGTGATGCGATTGGTTAGCACGTTCAGCCCTTGACTGAAAGGTTGGTGGGTCGAATCCACTTTCGGGGATGCTGCCTCTTGCTACTGCAGAGACCTCAGGTTCTGACCTGTTTATAAGACACTTTTCAGACCGTACTTTGGGGCACTGAGGAATCTGGATTAGGTTGCCCGGTTATGGCCACCTACCAACTTGTAAGCAAGTTACTAAAAGAGCAGCTGTTTTCTTTTAAAATACTTACATCTGTGCATTTGAACACATTTTGCGCGTAATCTACAAAATGTTGACAGTTGTTTCTGTGACCTTGCAATCCATACATCAACTGATATACTGCCACACAACAGAGCAGGATTTTCTCAATTGAAGTAGTTTATCTGAAGCAATCAAGAGCACATTAAAAGGTATCTCAAACCATGAATTTAGTTCCTGGAATCGAATCTGTTATTCCTTGTCATGCCTACCCTAATCTTCTTATCTTGCACTGGCATAATGGTTCCACTGGGGATCGAACCCAGGACCTTCTGCGTGTAAAGCAGGCGTGATAACCACTACACTACAGAACCTATGCATGTGCCTCCGAAGCATCTCGCTCTGTCTCTAGCTAGCAAGCCAGCTAGCTGTCTGTCTTCCTATCCATACATACATATAGCTATTGCTGTAGATGGCGAGGCAGATAGGTTGAAAGATTTATATGTGCGCACACACGTGCGCACGTATATACACATGCGGGCGTGCGCTGGTCTAGTGTCTGCAGCCGTGACTTCCTTGACTAAACTTATACAACAAGTATCTCAAAGTCAGTTTCTATGTGTAAGTCGTATACAGTGTAGCACGCTGCAAAATAAATAGAATACATGACATCTGCAGTAATTGATGAATATATTTAAAATGTGCTGAACAGTGTGGGCAACTTATTTACAGAGGTTACTGAGGGAGAGATCCGGTAGGAGAAATATGTCGAAAACAGCAATCTTTCAAGTTGCTGAGCTACACCTTACCCCTTTACTAGGTCTGACATCATGATGAGCTACAGCACTACAGGCAGGGGCTGACTATCTGAAAATCTATGCTGTACCCACTGCTGAAAAGCAGTGACAGAAAGCAGGAAGCTTGTGGCAGCGGGCTGACAGCTAGTTAACAAGCCTGCAGTCAAGGGGACTGTTAAGGAGTCAAACCAAACAAAAATGCCCCATTGTCCCATTGTTCCAAAGACAGGTCTGGTTAAGTCACTTACTCCAGCTAATGCAGTAGGTAAAGGAGGTTTATCAGAATGGAATGCCGTCCGTAGAAATAAATAGAACTATTAATAGTTCGCAGGCATGATCCAGTGTTCTGATGAGAGACAAACTCAAAGAAAATCACATGCTTCCCGTCAGGGAATCGAATCCTGGTGTCACGCGGGACGGGGCACTCACCACTACACCAAAGAGGAAGGCGGTCACTTACCCTGTTGTAAAATAGGAGTCAGGTTGATAGGGTTAAGGCGGTGAATGTGACTTCCATAATTCCTTCTACTGGTATTTCAAATGGCAGTTTGACTTTAGCAGCTTAAAACTGCATAGCACATTTCTCTTTTACTGAATAAAGTGACATAATCTGTGAATGAATACATTTTTCATAGCTACGTGGGGGATGAGTAGTTGCACTTGAAAATGACCTGTGACGCTGGACTGAAAATAAGATAGCCAAAAGAGAGGGAAATAGATGTTTTGAATTCAGAGCTTCTCTCAGCCTTCAGCTGAATGAATGAATGAAAGAATGAGTGCATGCACGTACTAACTGAAGAGAGTCTCTTGTCTCTGAAGCTGCTCTGTCCTTGTCTTATGTGCTTGTGACACTAAGGAAATGGCAGGCAAGAAAGTAATGTGGAGTTCTAGAATGCGTGATGTCAGCATACAAACCGATGACCATTTGAGATGCCAGCCAATGAGAAAGACATAACAAGGACTGCATCACAACAGGCGGTGATCTAGCAGGAAAAATACATAATGATCATGGCATCATGACAGAGAGTGACGCCACCCACTCAAATGCAACTGATACTAACTAAACTGTAAAAACTGCTGTGGGAGAAAGAGACACAAACATAAGAATAATAACAAAAACCAGAGGAGAGGAGGGAAAACAAAAATGATAAAACTGACAGCATCCAAACACATCAAGCAGGGAAAGCCATTTACCGGGCCTCCTTTAATAAGACATGAGGAGTTTTTTTAAGACTAAGGAGAGTGGCAAAAAAAAAAAAAAAACAAACAAACACTCAGCAATGTTTTGAAAATGAAGAATAGTGAGGCGACATGTATAATGAGCCACAACACCTTCTCTTACCAAATCCCTTTCATGACAGAGAAAGACCTACAGGTAAAAATAATGCATGGTGAAGCATGGCATTTTGGGAATGCTAATGAGCTGGTGCAACAAGTTTGTTTTCAGTAGCTACTCTTTTCAGTTTGTTAATGTCACCCCATTAGCTGATTAGCATACCCAGGAAGCCATGCTTCAGCTCCGTATTACGCACTGAAACTTTTCCTCAGGTTGTCTTAGAATTTTAAAAGCCAGGTTTCTTACGCATGTCAGCCTGCAAGCTTATGGTGTTTTGTCCTGCAGTGCTTCATTCTTTGTCCCCAAGACTATACTGGAGGAAGCTCTACTTCAGGGCATCTCGCCGGGAGCATTCTGTTCCCGGTGAGGGCGAGTGAGTGTGGGCAACGGTTAACAGCCTCTTTCTTGAGGTGGGCTCTTTAAAAAAAGAAAGAGCAAACCCACCCTGCTGTCGTGTGCCCTCTTAGCACTTCCCATCTAGTCAGGTCTCGAAGGAAGCTAATCGCTGTGTGCTTCTTGGTACCTCTGCTTTACTCTCATCTGCTCCTATCTTACATTTTCCTTTTCAATCAATGCCCAGCACATCTTCTCACCTACTGTGCAGCATGTGTTACCCACCCGAAGGTGGCAGCCATCTATGGATGCATTAACTTCGCTCAGTCTCTGCAAACCCAACCTGCGTCAAAACCTAAACTGGGCACACGCAATACTCTGTCAAGTGTCAGTGCGCAATTTTACCATATTGCAGTCTGTCTGCAATTTGCAAAATGATGCATTAGTCTTACCGTAATACCTCTTAACTTGTTTTTAAGGAGACGTAACAAACATATGACGCACATCACACATCTTTCCCACGCTATTAGTACAAAGCTTATTGATAGTATCACCAAGGGGATGACAATATTTTACGCTGCTTAAATCTCTGGCTTTTGAATTTCTAGCTCAGTGGAGAGGTTTCCTTTTTCTTGTACTTTTGCAGGAGTCGGGCTCATCTCTCTGTGGCACAATCGCTTTGCACTTGTGGCTTTTACCCCGAAAAGTTGCTGGTTTGAGCCCACTCAGGGATACTGCTACTCTACAGACCTCTGCTTCTGATTTGTTAATAAGCTGCTTTTCCAGACCGTATTTGGGGAACTGACTTAGGCTGCCCGGTGATCTACCTGCCAGAGGCTTTCTGGTCACCTACCAACATGTAAACAACTTACTAAAAGAGCATCTGTTTTCTTTTAAAATACTTGCATCTGTGCATTTAAACACATTTTGAACGTAAGCTACAAAATGTTGACAGTGTTTTCTGTGACCTTGCAATCCATACATCAACTGATATACTGCCGCACAACAGAGCAGGATTTTCTCAACTGAAGTAGTTTGTCTGAAACAATCAAGAGCACATTAAAAGGTATCTGAAACCGCAAATTTAGTTATTGGAATCGAATGGGTTTTCTTTGGTCACACCTGCCCCAATTTCCTTATCTTGCACTAGCATAATGGTTCCACTGGGGATCGAACCCAGGACCTTCTGCGTGTGAAGCAGACGTGATAACCACTACACTACAGAACCTACACAGCCATGTGTGAAATATCTCGCTCTGTCTCTTGCTAGCTAGCAAGCCAGCTAGCAGGCTAGCTGTCTGTCTGTCTATCTATACATACACACATACACACGTATAGCTGTTGCTGTAGATGGAGCGGCAAATAGGTTGACAGATTTATATGTGCGCACACACACACGCACGCATACACACATGCGGGCCTGCACTGGTCTATCGACTCTTTGCAGCCATGACTTCCTCGACTCAAACCTATGCGACAAATAGCTGGAAGTTAGTTTCCACATGTAAGATGTGTACAGTGTAGCACGCTGCAAACTCAATAGAATACATGACATCTGCAGTAATTAATGAATATATTTAAAGTGCGCTGAACAGTGAGGGCAACTTATTTACAGAGGTCAGCGAGCGAGAGACCCGGTAGTTGAAATATGTCGAGAACAGCAATCTTTCAAATCGCTGAGCTGCACCTTACCCCTTATACTAGGTCCGACACCATGTTGAGCTACAGCACTACAGCTAGGGGCTGACTATCTGGAAATCTATGCTGTACCCACTGCTGAAAAGCAGTGACAGAAAGCAGGAAGCTTGTGGTAGAGGGTTGGCAGCTAGTTAACAGGCCTGCAGTCAAGGGGACTGTTAAGGAGTCAAACCAAACTGAAATGCCCCATTGTCCCATCGGTAGGTCTGGTTAAGTCACTTGCTCCATCTGATGCAGTCATCAAAGGAGGTTTGTCAGAATCGAACCACGTACCATAGAAATTAATAGTCGATAGAAGTATTAATAGGTTATTAATAGTTCACAGACGTGTTTCGGTGCCCTGATGAGAGACATACCAAAAGAAAAATGCATGCTCCCCGTCGGGGAATCGAACGCCGGTCTCCCGCGTGACAGGCGGGGATACTCACCACTATACTAACGAGGAAGGCAGTCAGTGTACCTGCTGTACACTGGGAGTCAGGTTGATAGGGTTAAGGCGGGTGACTGTGGCTTCCATAATTCCTTCTACTGGTGTCTCAAATGGCAGTTAGACTTTAGCAGCTTAAAACTGCATAGCACATTTCCCGATTACTCAATAAAGTGAGGTGATCTGTGAATGAATACAGTTTTCATAGCGACATGTGGGGAAGAGTTGTTGCACTTGAAAATGACCTGTGACACTGGACTGAAAATGAGATATCAACCAAAAGAGATGGAAATAGATGTTTTGAATTCAGAGCTTTTCTCGGCCTTCAGCTGGATGAATGAATGAATGAATGAATGAATGAATGAATGAATGAATGAATGTTCTAACCGAAGAGAGTCTCTTGTCTCTGAAGCTGCTCTGTCGGTGTCTTAAGTGCTTGTGACACTAAGGAAATGGCAGGCAAGAAAGTAATGTGGAGTTCTAAAATGTGCGATATCAGGATGCAAACCGATGACCATTTCAGATGCCAGCCAATAAGAAAGACATAACAAGGACTGCATCATAACGGATTGCGATCTAGCAAGGAGAAGACATAATGAGCGTGTCATCATGACAGAGGGAGTGATGCCACCTACTCAGCTGCAACTGATACTAATTAAAGTGTAAAAATTGCTGTGGACGAGACATAGACACAGACGCGAGCTTGACTAAAACTAGAGGGAAAAAGACATATCAAAACTGACAACATCCAAATAAACCAGGAGAAAAAACGAATATGCTGGCCGGGCCTCCTTTGATCAGAGACGAGGAGTTTGTTAAGTTACGGTGAGCAGCACAAACCAAAAAAAAAAACAAAAAAAAAAAACTCAGCAATGTTTTGAAAATGAAGAAAGGTGCGACGACGTCTATAGTGAGCCACAAGACCTCCTCTTTCCAAATCCCTTTCATCACAGAGAAAGAACTACAGGTAAAAAAAAATGCATGGTGAAGCAAGGCATTTTGGTAATGCTAACGAGCTGGTGCAACAAGTTTGCTTTTCAGTAGTTACTCTTTTCAGTTTGTCGAATAAACAGATTGCCCTTTCTGCTCAGGCATCCTGTCTGCTCAGCGGTGACTCTCTTTAATTAAAAAACTGGCAAAAGAATTGAACAGTGAAATTTCACCCCATTAGCTGATTAGCATACCCAAGAAGCCATGCATTAGCTCCATGTTACACACTGAAACTTTTCCTCAGGTTGTCTTAGAATTTTGAAAGCCAGGTTTCTTACGCATGTCAGCCTGCCCGCTTATGGTGTTTTGTCCTGTAGTGCTTCATCTTTGGTTCCCAAGACTCTACTGGAGGGGATGCTCTACATCTGGACATCTCGCCAGGATTATATCCATTGCCAATGAAGGTAAGCGCATGTGGTCATAACTTAATAGCTACTGTCTTGACATTTTTTGTTCTCTCGTGCCAGCTCTGCCAGTTTAGTTGATGTCCTCTGCCACCTGTGATATAGTTAACTCTCAAAGAAAGTAAGCATCCGTGTGCTCCACTGGCACTTTGACTTCATTCGCTCCTATCCTGCCTTACGTTTTCCTTTATAGTCAATACCCAGCGCATCTTGTCACCTCCTGTGCAGTATATTTACCCACCGACAGGTGACAGCCATCTATGGATGCATAAACTTGCTCAGTCTCTGCAAACCCAACCTGCAGGAGAACCTAAACTGGGCACCCGCAACACTCTGCCTAGTGTCGATGCACAATTCTACCATATTGCAGTCTGTGCGCAACTGCAAAATGATGCATTAGTCTTACTGTAATACCTCTTAACTTGTTTTTAAGGAGACATAACATACAACGCACATCAGACATTTTTCACGTGGTATTAACACAAAGCTTATTCATAATATCACCAGGGGGATGACGATATCTTACGCCGTTTAAATCTCTGGCTTTTGAATTTGTAGTGCAATGGAGAGGTTTCCCTTTTTGTTGCACTTTTGCAGGGGTTAGGCCGGCGTCTCTGTGATGCGATTGGTTAGCACGTTCAGCCCTTGACTGAAAGGTTGGTGGGTCGAATCCACTCGGGGATGCTGCCTCTTGCTACTGCAGAGACCTCAGGTTCTGACCTGTTTATAAGACACTTTTCAGACCGTACTTTGGGGCACTGAGGAATCTGGATTAGGTTGCCCGGTTATGGCCACCTACCAACTTGTAAGCAAGTTACTAAAAGAGCAGCTGTTTTCTTTTAAAATACTTACATCTGTGCATTTGAACACATTTGAGCGTAATCTACAAAATGTTGACAGTTGTTTCTGTGACCTTGCAATCCATACATCAACTGATATACTGCCACACAACAGAGCAGGATTTTCTCAATTGAAGTAGTTTATCTGAAGCAATCAAGAGCACATTAAAAGGTATCTCAAACCATGAATTTAGTTCCTGGAATCGAATCTGTTATTCCTTGTCATGCCTACCCTAATCTTCTTATCTTGCACTGGCATAATGGTTCCACTGGGGATCGAACCCAGGACCTTCTGCGTGTAAAGCAGGCGTGATAACCACTACACTACAGAACCTATGCATGTGCCTCCGAAGCATCTCGCTCTGTCTCTAGCTAGCAAGCCAGCTAGCTGTCTGTCTTCCTATCCATACATACATATAGCTATTGCTGTAGATGGCGAGGCAGATAGGTTGAAAGATTTATATGTGCGCACGCACGTATATACACATGCGGGCGTGCGCTGGTCTAGTGTCTGCAGCCGTGACTTCCTTGACTAAACTTATACAACAAGTATCTCAAAGTCAGTTTCTATGTGTAAGGCGTATACAGTGTAGCACGCTGCAAAATAAATAGAATACATGACATCTGCAGTAATTGATGAATATATTTAAAATGTGCTGAACAGTGTGGGCAACTTATTTACAGAGGTTACTGAGGGAGAGATCCGGTAGGAGAAATATGTCGAAAACAGCAATCTTTCAAGTTGCTGAGCTACACCTTACCCCTTTTACTAGGTCTGACATCATGATGAGCTACAGCACTACAGGCAGGGGCTGACTATCTGAAAATCTATGCTGTACCCACTGCTGAAAAGCAGTGACAGAAAGCAGGAAGCTTGTGGCAGCGGGCTGACAGCTAGTTAACAAGCCTGCAGTCAAGGGGACTGTTAAGGAGTCAAACCAAACAAAAATGCCCCATTGTCCCATTGTTCCAAAGACAGGTCTGGTTAAGTCACTTACTCCAGCTAATGCAGTAGGTAAAGGAGGTTTATCAGAATGGAATGCCGTACCGTAGAAATAAATAGAACTATTAATAGTTCGCAGGCATGATCCAGTGTTCTGATGAGAGACAAACTCAAAGAAAATCACATGCTTCCCCTCAGGGAATCGAATCCTGGTGTCACGCGTGACAGGGTACTCAGCACTACACCAAAGAGGAAGGCGGTCACTTACCCTGTTGTAAAATAGGAGTCAGGTTGATAGGGTTAAGACGGTGAATGTGACTTCCATAATTCCTTCTACTGGTATTTCAAATGGCAGTTTGACTTTAGCAGCTTAAAACTGCATAGCACATTTCTCTTTTACTGAATAAAGTGACATAATCTGTGAATGAATACATTTTTCATAGCTACGTGGGGGGATGAGTAGTTGCACTTGAAAATGACCTGTGACGCTGGACTGAAAATAAGATAGCCAAAAGAGAGGGAAATAGATGTTTTGAATTCAGAGCTTCTCTCAGCCTTCAGCTGAATGAATGAATGAAAGAATGAGTGCATGCACGTACTAACTGAAGAGAGTCTCTTGTCTCTGAAGCTGCTCTGTCCTTGTCTTATGTGCTTGTGACACTAAGGAAATGGCAGGCAAGAAAGTAATGTGGAGTTCTAGAATGCGTGATGTCAGCATACAAACCGATGACCATTTGAGATGCCAGCCAATGAGAAAGACATAACAAGGACTGCATCACAACAGACGGTGATCTAGCAGGAAAAATACATAATGATCATGGCATCATGACAGAGAGTGACGCCACCCACTCAAATGCAACTGATACTAACTAAACTGTAAAAACTGCTGTGGGAGAAAGAGACACAAACATAAGAATAATAACAAAAACCAGAGGAGAGGAGGGAAAACAAAAATGATAAAACTGACAGCATCCAAACACATCAAGCAGGGAAAGCCATTTACCGGGCCTCCTTTAATAAGACATGAGGAGTTTTTTTAAGACTAAGGAGAGTGGCAAAAAAAAAAAAAAAACAAACAAACACTCAGCAATGTTTTGAAAATGAAGAATAGTGAGGCGACATGTATAATGAGCCACAACACCTTCTCTTACCAAATCCCTTTCATGACAGAGAAAGACCTACAGGTAAAAATAATGCATGGTGAAGCATGGCATTTTGGGAATGCTAATGAGCTGGTGCAACAAGTTTGTTTTTCAGTAGCTACTCTTTTCAGTTTGTTAATGTCACCCCATTAGCTGATTAGCATACCCAGGAAGCCATGCTTCAGCTCCGTATTACGCACTGAAACTTTTCCTCAGGTTGTCTTAGAATTTTAAAAGCCAGGTTTCTTACGCATGTCAGCCTGCAAGCTTATGGTGTTTTGTCCTGCAGTGCTTCATTCTTTGTCCCCAAGACTATACTGGAGGCCAAGCTCTACATCAGGGCATCTCGCCGGGAGCATTCTGTTCCCGGTGAGGGCGAGTGAGTGTGGGCACCGGTTAACAGCCTCTTTCTTGAGGTGGGCTCTTTAAAAAAAGAAAGAGCAAACCCACCCTGCTGTCGTGTGCCCTCTTAGCACTTCCCATCTAGTCAGGTCTCGAAGGAAGCTAATCGCTGTGTGCTTCTTGGTACCTCTGCTTTACTCTCATCTGCTCCTATCTTACATTTTCCTTTTCAATCAATGCCCAGCACATCTTCTCACCTACTGTGCAGCATGTGTTACCCACCCGAAGGTGGCAGCCATCTATGGATGCATTAACTCGCTCAGTCTCTGCAAACCCAACCTGCGTCAAAACCTAAACTGGGCACACGCAATACTCTGTCAAGTGTCAGTGCGCAATTTTACCATATTGCAGTCTGTCTGCAATTTGCAAAATGATGCATTAGTCTTACCGTAATACCTCTTAACTTGTTTTTAAGGAGGCGTAACAAACATACGACGCACATCACACATCTTTCCCACGCTATTAGTACAAAGCTTATTGATAGTATCACCAAGGGGATGACAATATTTTACGCTGCTTAAATCTCTGGCTTTTGAATTTCTAGCTCAGTGGAGAGGTTTCCTTTTTACTTGTACTTTTGCAGGAGTCGGGCTCATCTCTCTGTGGCACAATCGCTTTGCACTTGTGGCTTTTGACCGAAAAGTTGCTGGTTTGAGCCCACTCAGGGATACTGCTACTCTACAGACCTCTGCTTCTGATTTGTTAATAAGCTGCTTTTCCAGACCGTATTTGGGGAACTGACTTAGGCTGCCCGGTGATCTACCTGCCAGAGGCTTTCTGGTCACCTACCAACATGTAAACAACTTACTAAAAGAGCATCTGTTTTCTTTTAAAATACTTGCATCTGTGCATTTAAACACATTTTGAGCGTAAGCTACAAAATGTTGACAGTGTTTTCTGTGACCTTGCAATCCATACATCAACTGATATACTGCCGCACAACAGAGCAGGATTTTCTCAACTGAAGTAGTTTGTCTGAAACAATCAAGAGCACATTAAAAGGTATCTGAAACCGCAAATTTAGTTATTGGAATCGAATGGGTTTTCTTTGGTCACACCTGCCCCAATTTCCTTATCTTGCACTAGCATAATGGTTCCACTGGGGATCGAACCCAGGACCTTCTGCGTGTGAAGCAGGCGTGATAACCACTACACTACAGAACCTACACAGCCATGTGTGAAATATCTCGCTCTGTCTCTTGCTAGCTAGCAAGCCAGCTAGCAGGCTAGCTGTCTGTCTGTCTGTCTATCTATACATACACACATACACACGTATAGCTGTTGCTGTAGATGGAGCGGCAAATAGGTTGACAGATTTATATGTGCGCACACACACGCACGCATACACACATGCGGGCCTGCACTGGTCTATCGACTCTTTGCAGCCATGACTTCCTCGACTCAAACCTATGCGACAAATAGCTGGAAGTTAGTTTCCACATGTAAGATGTGTACAGTGTAGCACGCTGCAAACTCAATAGAATACATGACATCTGCAGTAATTAATGAATATATTTAAAGTGCGCTGAACAGTGAGGGCAACTTATTTACAGAGGTCAGCGAGCGAGAGACCCGGTAGTTGAAATATGTCGAGAACAGCAATCTTTCAAATCGCTGAGCTGCACCTTACCCCTTATACTAGGTCCGACACCATGTTGAGCTACAGCACTACAGCTAGGGGCTGACTATCTGGAAATCTATGCTGTACCCACTGCTGAAAAGCAGTGACAGAAAGCAGGAAGCTTGTGGTAGAGGGTTGGCAGCTAGTTAACAGGCCTGCAGTCAAGGGGACTGTTAAGGAGTCAAACCAAACTGAAATGCCCCATTGTCCCATCGGTAGGTCTGGTTAAGTCACTTGCTCCATCTGATGCAGTCATCAAAGGAGGTTTGTCAGAATCGAACCACGTACCATAGAAATTAATAGTCGATAGAAGTATTAATAGGTTATTAATAGTTCACAGACGTGTTCCGGTGCTCTGATGAGAGACATACCAAAAGAAAAATGCATGCTCCCCGTCGGGGAATCGAACCCGGTCTCCCGCGTGACAGGCGGGGATACTCACCACTATACTAACGAGGAAGGCAGTCAGTGTACCTGCTGTACACTGGGAGTCAGGTTGATAGGGTTAAGACGGGTGACTGTGGCTTCCATAATTCCTTCTACTGGTGTCTCAAATGGCAGTTAGACTTTAGCAGCTTAAAACTGCATAGCACATTTCCCGATTACTCAATAAAGTGAGGTGATCTGTGAATGAATACAGTTTTCATAGCGACATGTGGGGAAGAGTTGTTGCACTTGAAAATGACCTGTGACACTGGACTGAAAATGAGATATCAACCAAAAGAGATGGAAATAGATGTTTTGAATTCAGAGCTTTTCTCGGCCTTCAGCTGGATGAATGAATGAATGAATGAATGAATGAATGAATGAATGAATGAATGAATGTTCTAACCGAAGAGAGTCTCTTGTCTCTGAAGCTGCTCTGTCGGTGTCTTAAGTGCTTGTGACACTAAGGAAATGGCAGGCAAGAAAGTAATGTGGAGTTCTAAAATGTGCGATATCAGGATGCAAACCGATGACCATTTCAGATGCCAGCCAATAAGAAAGACATAACAAGGACTGCATCATAACGGATTGCGATCTAGCAAGGAGAAGACATAATGAGCGTGTCATCATGACAGAGGGAGTGATGCCACCTACTCAGCTGCAACTGATACTAATTAAAGTGTAAAAATTGCTGTGGACGAGACATAGACACAGACGCGAGCTTGACTAAAACTAGAGGGAAAAAGACATATCAAAACTGACAACATCCAAATAAACCAGGAGAAAAAACGAATATGCTGGCCGGGCCTCCTTTGATCAGAGACGAGGAGTTTGTTAAGTTACGGTGAGCAGCACAAACCAAAAAAAAAACAAAAAAAAAAAAACTCAGCAATGTTTTGAAAATGAAGAAAGGTGCGACGACGTCTATAGTGAGCCACAAGACCTCCTCTTTCCAAATCCCTTTCATCACAGAGAAAGAACTACAGGTAAAAAAAAATGCATGGTGAAGCAAGGCATTTTGGTAATGCTAACGAGCTGGTGCAACAAGTTTGCTTTTCAGTAGTTACTCTTTTCAGTTTGTCGAATAAACAGATTGCCCTTTCTGCTCAGGCATCCTGTCTGCTCAGCGGTGACTCTCTTTAATTAAAAAACTGGCAAAAAGAATTGAACAGTGAAATTTCACCCCATTAGCTGATTAGCATACCCAAGAAGCCATGCATTAGCTCCATGTTACACACTGAAACTTTTCCTCAGGTTGTCTTAGAATTTTGAAAGCCAGGTTTCTTACGCATGTCAGCCTGCCCGCTTATGGTGTTTTGTCCTGTAGTGCTTCATCTTTGGTTCCCAAGACTCTACTGGAGGGGATGCTCTACATCTGGACATCTCGCCAGGATTATATCCATTGCCAATGAAGGTAAGCGCATGTGGTCATAACTTAATAGCTACTGTCTTGACATTTTTTGTTCTCTCGTGCCAGCTCTGCCAGTTTAGTTGATGTCCTCTGCCACCTGTGATATAGTTAACTCTCAAAGAAAGTAAGCATCCGTGTGCTCCACTGGCACTTTGACTTCATTCGCTCCTATCCTGCCTTACGTTTTCCTTTATAGTCAATACCCAGCGCATCTTGTCACCTCCTGTGCAGTATATTTACCCACCGACAGGTGACAGCCATCTATGGATGCATAAACTTGCTCAGTCTCTGCAAACCCAACCTGCCGGAGAACCTAAACTGGGCACCCGCAACACTCTGCCTAGTGTCGATGCACAATTCTACCATATTGCAGTCTGTGCGCAACTGCAAAATGATGCATTAGTCTTACTGTAATACCTCTTAACTTGTTTTTAAGGAGACATAACATACAACGCACATCAGACATTTTTCACGTGGTATTAACACAAAGCTTATTCATAATATCACCAGGGGGATGACGATATCTTACGCCGTTTAAATCTCTGGCTTTTGAATTTGTAGTGCAATGGAGAGGTTTCCCTTTTTGTTGCACTTTTGCAGGGGTTAGGCCGACGTCTCTGTGATGCGATTGGTTAGCACGTTCAGCCCTTGACTGAAAGGTTGGTGGGTCGAATCCACTCGGGGATGCTGCCTCTTGCTACTGCAGAGACCTCAGGTTCTGACCTGTTTATAAGACACTTTTTCAGACCGTACTTTGGGGCACTGAGGAATCTGGATTAGGTTGCCCGGTTATGGCCACCTACCAACTTGTAAGCAAGTTACTAAAAGAGCAGCTGTTTTCTTTTAAAATACTTACATCTGTGCATTTGAACACATTTCGAACGTAATCTACAAAATGTTGACAGTTGTTTCTGTGACCTTGCAATCCATACATCAACTGATATACTGCCACACAACAGAGCAGGATTTTCTCAATTGAAGTAGTTTATCTGAAGCAATCAAGAGCACATTAAAAGGTATCTCAAACCATGAATTTAGTTCCTGGAATCGAATCTGTTATTCCTTGTCATGCCTACCCTAATCTTCTTATCTTGCACTGGCATAATGGTTCCACTGGGGATCGAACCCAGGACCTTCTGCGTGTAAAGCAGACGTGATAACCACTACACTACAGAACCTATGCATGTGCCTCCGAAGCATCTCGCTCTGTCTCTAGCTAGCAAGCCAGCTAGCTGTCTGTCTTCCTATCCATACATACATATAGCTATTGCTGTAGATGGCGAGGCAGATAGGTTGAAAGATTTATATGTGCGCACACACGTGCGCACGTATATACACATGCGGGCGTGCGCTGGTCTAGTGTCTGCAGCCGTGACTTCCTTGACTAAACTTATACAACAAGTATCTCAAAGTCAGTTTCTATGTGTAAGACGTATACAGTGTAGCACGCTGCAAAATAAATAGAATACATGACATCTGCAGTAATTGATGAATATATTTAAAATGTGCTGAACAGTGTGGGCAACTTATTTACAGAGGTTACTGAGGGAGAGATCCGGTAGGAGAAATATGTCGAAAACAGCAATCTTTCAAGTTGCTGAGCTACACCTTACCCCTTTTACTAGGTCTGACATCATGATGAGCTACAGCACTACAGGCAGGGGCTGACTATCTGAAAATCTATGCTGTACCCACTGCTGAAAAGCAGTGACAGAAAGCAGGAAGCTTGTGGCAGCGGGCTGACAGCTAGTTAACAAGCCTGCAGTCAAGGGGACTGTTAAGGAGTCAAACCAAACAAAAATGCCCCATTGTCCCATTGTTCCAAAGACAGGTCTGGTTAAGTCACTTACTCCAGCTAATGCAGTAGGTAAAGGAGGTTTATCAGAATGGAATGCCGTACCGTAGAAATAAATAGAACTATTAATAGTTCGCAGGCATGATCCAGTGTTCTGATGAGAGACAAACTCAAAGAAAATCACATGCTTCCCGTCAGGGAATCGAATCCTGGTGTCACGCGTGACAGGGTACTCAGCACTACACCAAAGAGGAAGACGGTCACTTACCCTGTTGTAAAATAGGAGTCAGGTTGATAGGGTTAAGACGGTGAATGTGACTTCCATAATTCCTTCTACTGGTATTTCAAATGGCAGTTTGACTTTAGCAGCTTAAAACTGCATAGCACATTTCTCTTTTACTGAATAAAGTGACATAATCTGTGAATGAATACATTTTTCATAGCTACGTGGGGGGATGAGTAGTTGCACTTGAAAATGACCTGTGACGCTGGACTGAAAATAAGATAGCCAAAAGAGAGGGAAATAGATGTTTTGAATTCAGAGCTTCTCTCAGCCTTCAGCTGAATGAATGAATGAAAGAATGAGTGCATGCACGTACTAACTGAAGAGAGTCTCTTGTCTCTGAAGCTGCTCTGTCCTTGTCTTATGTGCTTGTGACACTAAGGAAATGGCAGGCAAGAAAGTAATGTGGAGTTCTAGAATGCGTGATGTCAGCATACAAACCGATGACCATTTGAGATGCCAGCCAATGAGAAAGACATAACAAGGACTGCATCACAACAGACGGTGATCTAGCAGGAAAAATACATAATGATCATGGCATCATGACAGAGAGTGACGCCACCCACTCAAATGCAACTGATACTAACTAAACTGTAAAAACTGCTGTGGGAGAAAGAGACACAAACATAAGAATAATAACAAAAACCAGAGGAGAGGAGGGAAAACAAAAATGATAAAACTGACAGCATCCAAACACATCAAGCAGGGAAAGCCATTTACCGGGCCTCCTTTAATAAGACATGAGGAGTTTTTTTAAGACTAAGGAGAGTGGCAAAAAAAAAAAAAAAACAAACAAACACTCAGCAATGTTTTGAAAATGAAGAATAGTGAGACGACATGTATAATGAGCCACAACACCTTCTCTTACCAAATCCCTTTCATGACAGAGAAAGACCTACAGGTAAAAATAATGCATGGTGAAGCATGGCATTTTGGGAATGCTAATGAGCTGGTGCAACAAGTTTGTTTTTCAGTAGCTACTCTTTTCAGTTTGTTAATGTCACCCCATTAGCTGATTAGCATACCCAGGAAGCCATGCTTCAGCTCCGTATTACGCACTGAAACTTTTCCTCAGGTTGTCTTAGAATTTTAAAAGCCAGGTTTCTTACGCATGTCAGCCTGCAAGCTTATGGTGTTTTGTCCTGCAGTGCTTCATTCTTTGTCCCCAAGACTATACTGGAGGAAGCTCTACATCAGGGCATCTCGCCGGGAGCATTCTGTTCCCGGTGAGGGCGAGTGAGTGTGGGCACCGGTTAACAGCCTCTTTCTTGAGGTGGGCTCTTTAAAAAAAGAAAGAGCAAACCCACCCTGCTGTCGTGTGCCCTCTTAGCACTTCCCATCTAGTCAGGTCTCGAAGGAAGCTAATCGCTGTGTGCTTCTTGGTACCTCTGCTTTACTCTCATCTGCTCCTATCTTACATTTTCCTTTTCAATCAATGCCCAGCACATCTTCTCACCTACTGTGCAGCATGTGTTACCCACCCGAAGGTGGCAGCCATCTATGGATGCATTAACTCGCTCAGTCTCTGCAAACCCAACCTGCGTCAAAACCTAAACTGGGCACACGCAATACTCTGTCAAGTGTCAGTGCGCAATTTTACCATATTGCAGTCTGTCTGCAATTTGCAAAATGATGCATTAGTCTTACCGTAATACCTCTTAACTTGTTTTTAAGGAGACGTAACAAACATACGACGCACATCACACATCTTTCCCACGCTATTAGTACAAAGCTTATTGATAGTATCACCAAGGGGATGACAATATTTTACGCTGCTTAAATCTCTGGCTTTTGAATTTCTAGCTCAGTGGAGAGGTTTCCTTTTTTCTTGTACTTTTGCAGGAGTCGGGCTCATCTCTCTGTGGCACAATCGCTTTGCACTTGTGGCTTTTGACCGAAAAGTTGCTGGTTTGAGCCCACTCAGGGATACTGCTACTCTACAGACCTCTGCTTCTGATTTGTTAATAAGCTGCTTTTCCAGACCGTATTTGGGGAACTGACTTAGGCTGCCCGGTGATCTACCTGCCAGAGGCTTTCTGGTCACCTACCAACATGTAAACAACTTACTAAAAGAGCATCTGTTTTCTTTTAAAATACTTGCATCTGTGCATTTAAACACATTTTGAACGTAAGCTACAAAATGTTGACAGTGTTTTCTGTGACCTTGCAATCCATACATCAACTGATATACTGCCGCACAACAGAGCAGGATTTTCTCAACTGAAGTAGTTTGTCTGAAACAATCAAGAGCACATTAAAAGGTATCTGAAACCGCAAATTTAGTTATTGGAATCGAATGGGTTTTCTTTGGTCACACCTGCCCCAATTTCCTTATCTTGCACTAGCATAATGGTTCCACTGGGGATCGAACCCAGGACCTTCTGCGTGTGAAGCAGACGTGATAACCACTACACTACAGAACCTACACAGCCATGTGTGAAATATCTCGCTCTGTCTCTTGCTAGCTAGCAAGCCAGCTAGCAGGCTAGCTGTCTGTCTGTCTGTCTATCTATACATACACACATACACACGTATAGCTGTTGCTGTAGATGGAGCGGCAAATAGGTTGACAGATTTATATGTGCGCACACACACACACGCATACACACATGCGGGCCTGCACTGGTCTATCGACTCTTTGCAGCCATGACTTCCTCGACTCAAACCTATGCGACAAATAGCTGGAAGTTAGTTTCCACATGTAAGATGTGTACAGTGTAGCACGCTGCAAACTCAATAGAATACATGACATCTGCAGTAATTAATGAATATATTTAAAGTGCGCTGAACAGTGAGGGCAACTTATTTACAGAGGTCAGCGAGCGAGAGACCCGGTAGTTGAAATATGTCGAGAACAGCAATCTTTCAAATCGCTGAGCTGCACCTTACCCCTTATACTAGGTCCGACACCATGTTGAGCTACAGCACTACAGCTAGGGGCTGACTATCTGGAAATCTATGCTGTACCCACTGCTGAAAAGCAGTGACAGAAAGCAGGAAGCTTGTGGTAGAGGGTTGGCAGCTAGTTAACAGGCCTGCAGTCAAGGGGACTGTTAAGGAGTCAAACCAAACTGAAATGCCCCATTGTCCCATCGGTAGGTCTGGTTAAGTCACTTGCTCCATCTGATGCAGTCATCAAAGGAGGTTTGTCAGAATCGAACCACGTACCATAGAAATTAATAGTCGATAGAAGTATTAATAGGTTATTAATAGTTCACAGACGTGTTCCGGTGCTCTGATGAGAGACATACCAAAAGAAAAATGCATGCTCCCCGTCGGGGAATCGAACCCCGGTCTCCCGCGTGACAGGCGGGGATACTCACCACTATACTAACGAGGAAGGCAGTCAGTGTACCTGCTGTACACTGGGAGTCAGGTTGATAGGGTTAAGACGGGTGACTGTGGCTTCCATAATTCCTTCTACTGGTGTCTCAAATGGCAGTTAGACTTTAGCAGCTTAAAACTGCATAGCACATTTCCCGATTACTCAATAAAGTGAGGTGATCTGTGAATGAATACAGTTTTCATAGCGACATGTGGGGAAGAGTTGTTGCACTTGAAAATGACCTGTGACACTGGACTGAAAATGAGATATCAACCAAAAGAGATGGAAATAGATGTTTTGAATTCAGAGCTTTTCTCGGCCTTCAGCTGGATGAATGAATGAATGAATGAATGAATGAATGAATGAATGAATGAATGAATGTTCTAACCGAAGAGAGTCTCTTGTCTCTGAAGCTGCTCTGTCGGTGTCTTAAGTGCTTGTGACACTAAGGAAATGGCAGGCAAGAAAGTAATGTGGAGTTCTAAAATGTGCGATATCAGGATGCAAACCGATGACCATTTCAGATGCCAGCCAATAAGAAAGACATAACAAGGACTGCATCATAACGGATTGCGATCTAGCAAGGAGAAGACATAATGAGCGTGTCATCATGACAGAGGGAGTGATGCCACCTACTCAGCTGCAACTGATACTAATTAAAGTGTAAAAATTGCTGTGGACGAGACATAGACACAGACGCGAGCTTGACTAAAACTAGAGGGAAAAAGACATATCAAAACTGACAACATCCAAATAAACCAGGAGAAAAAACGAATATGCTGGCCGGGCCTCCTTTGATCAGAGACGAGGAGTTTGTTAAGTTACGGTGAGCAGCACAAACCAAAAAAAAAACAAAAAAAAAAAACTCAGCAATGTTTTGAAAATGAAGAAAGGTGGGGCGACGTCTATAGTGAGCCACAAGACCTCCTCTTTCCAAATCCCTTTCATCACAGAGAAAGAACTACAGGTAAAAAAAAATGCATGGTGAAGCAAGGCATTTTGGTAATGCTAACGAGCTGGTGCAACAAGTTTGCTTTTCAGTAGTTACTCTTTTCAGTTTGTCGAATAAACAGATTGCCCTTTCTGCTCAGGCATCCTGTCTGCTCAGCGCTGACTCTCTTTAATTAAAAAACTGGCAAAAAGAATTGAACAGTGAAATGTCACCCCATTAGCTGATTAGCATACCCAAGAAGCCATGCATTAGCTCCATGTTACACACTGAAACTTTTCCTCAGGTTGTCTTAGAATTTTGAAAGCCAGGTTTCTTACGCATGTCAGCCTGCCCGCTTATGGTGTTTTGTCCTGTAGTGCTTCATCTTTGGTTCCCAAGACTCTACTGGAGGGGATGCTCTACATCTGGACATCTCGCCAGGATTATATCCATTGCCAATGAAGGTAAGCGCATGTGGTCATAACTTAATAGCTACTGTCTTGACATTTTTTGTTCTCTCGTGCCAGCTCTGCCAGTTTAGTTGATGTCCTCTGCCACCTGTGATATAGTTAACTCTCAAAGAAAGTAAGCATCCGTGTGCTCCACTGGCACTTTGACTTCATTCGCTCCTATCCTGCCTTACGTTTTCCTTTATAGTCAATACCCAGCGCATCTTGTCACCTCCTGTGCAGTATATTTACCCACCGACAGGTGACAGCCATCTATGGATGCATAAACTTGCTCAGTCTCTGCAAACCCAACCTGCCGGAGAACCTAAACTGGGCACCCGCAACACTCTGCCTAGTGTCGATGCACAATTCTACCATATTGCAGTCTGTGCGCAACTGCAAAATGATGCATTAGTCTTACTGTAATACCTCTTAACTTGTTTTTAAGGAGACATAACATACAACGCACATCAGACATTTTTCACGTGGTATTAACACAAAGCTTATTCATAATATCACCAGGGGGATGACGATATCTTACGCCGTTTAAATCTCTGGCTTTTGAATTTGTAGTGCAATGGAGAGGTTTCCCTTTTTGTTGCACTTTTGCAGGGGTTAGGCCGACGTCTCTGTGATGCGATTGGTTAGCACGTTCAGCCCTTGACTGAAAGGTTGGTGGGTCGAATCCACTCGGGGATGCTGCCTCTTGCTACTGCAGAGACCTCAGGTTCTGACCTGTTTATAAGACACTTTTTCAGACCGTACTTTGGGGCACTGAGGAATCTGGATTAGGTTGCCCGGTTATGGCCACCTACCAACTTGTAAGCAAGTTACTAAAAGAGCAGCTGTTTTCTTTTAAAATACTTACATCTGTGCATTTGAACACATTTCGAACGTAATCTACAAAATGTTGACAGTTGTTTCTGTGACCTTGCAATCCATACATCAACTGATATACTGCCACACAACAGAGCAGGATTTTCTCAATTGAAGTAGTTTATCTGAAGCAATCAAGAGCACATTAAAAGGTATCTCAAACCATGAATTTAGTTCCTGGAATCGAATCTGTTATTCCTTGTCATGCCTACCCTAATCTTCTTATCTTGCACTGGCATAATGGTTCCACTGGGGATCGAACCCAGGACCTTCTGCGTGTAAAGCAGACGTGATAACCACTACACTACAGAACCTATGCATGTGCCTCCAAAGCATCTCGCTCTGTCTCTAGCTAGCAAGCCAGCTAGCTGTCTGTCTTCCTATCCATACATACATATAGCTATTGCTGTAGATGGCGAGGCAGATAGGTTGAAAGATTTATATGTGCGCACACACGCGCGCACGTATATACACTTGCGGGCGTGCGCTGGTCTAGTGTCTGCAGCCGTGACTTCCTTGACTAAACTTATACAACAAATAGCTCAAAGTCAGTTTCTATGTGTAAGACGTATACAGTGTAGCACGCTGCAAAATAAATAGAATACATGACATCTGCAGTAATTGATGAATATATTTAAAATGTGCTGAACAGTGTGGGCAACTTATTTACAGAGGTTACTGAGGGAGAGATCCGGTAGGAGAAATATGTCGAAAACAGCAATCTTTCAAGTTGCTGAGCTACACCTTACCCCTTTTACTAGGTCTGACATCATGATGAGCTACAGCACTACAGGCAGGGGCTGACTATCTGAAAATCTATGCTGTACCCACTGCTGAAAAGCAGTGACAGAAAGCAGGAAGCTTGTGGCAGCGGGCTGACAGCTAGTTAACAAGCCTGCAGTCAAGGGGACTGTTAAGGAGTCAAACCAAACAAAAATGCCCCATTGTCCCATTGTTCCAAAGACAGGTCTGGTTAAGTCACTTACTCCAGCTAATGCAGTAGGTAAAGGAGGTTTATCAGAATGGAATGCCGTACCGTAGAAATAAATAGAACTATTAATAGTTCGCAGGCATGATCCAGTGTTCTGATGAGAGACAAACTCAAAGAAAATCACATGCTTCCCGTCAGGGAATCGAATCCTGGTGTCACGCGTGACAGGGTACTCAGCACTACACCAAAGAGGAAGACGGTCACTTACCCTGTTGTAAAATAGGAGTCAGGTTGATAGGGTTAAGACGGTGAATGTGACTTCCATAATTCCTTCTACTGGTATTTCAAATGGCAGTTTGACTTTAGCAGCTTAAAACTGCATAGCACATTTCTCTTTTACTGAATAAAGTGACATAATCTGTGAATGAATACATTTTTCATAGCTACGTGGGGGGATGAGTAGTTGCACTTGAAAATGACCTGTGACGCTGGACTGAAAATAAGATAGCCAAAAGAGAGGGAAATAGATGTTTTGAATTCAGAGCTTCTCTCAGCCTTCAGCTGAATGAATGAATGAAAGAATGAGTGCATGCACGTACTAACTGAAGAGAGTCTCTTGTCTCTGAAGCTGCTCTGTCCTTGTCTTATGTGCTTGTGACACTAAGGAAATGGCAGGCAAGAAAGTAATGTGGAGTTCTAGAATGCGTGATGTCAGCATACAAACCGATGACCATTTGAGATGCCAGCCAATGAGAAAGACATAACAAGGACTGCATCACAACAGACGGTGATCTAGCAGGAAAAATACATAATGATCATGGCATCATGACAGAGAGTGACGCCACCCACTCAAATGCAACTGATACTAACTAAACTGTAAAAACTGCTGTGGGAGAAAGAGACACAAACATAAGAATAATAACGAAAACCAGAGGAGAGGAGGGAAAACAAAAATGATAAAACTGACAGCATCCAAACACATCAAGCAGGGAAAGCCATTTACCGGGCCTCCTTTAATAAGACATGAGGAGTTTTTTTAAGACTAAGGAGAGTGGCAAAAAAAAAAAAAAAACAAACAAACACTCAGCAATGTTTTGAAAATGAAGAATAGTGAGACGACATGTATAATGAGCCACAACACCTTCTCTTACCAAATCCCTTTCATGACAGAGAAAGACCTACAGGTAAAAATAATGCATGGTGAAGCATGGCATTTTGGGAATGCTAATGAGCTGGTGCAACAAGTTTGTTTTTCAGTAGCTACTCTTTTCAGTTTGTTAATGTCACCCCATTAGCTGATTAGCATACCCAGGAAGCCATGCTTCAGCTCCGTATTACGCACTGAAACTTTTCCTCAGGTTGTCTTAGAATTTTAAAAGCCAGGTTTCTTACGCATGTCAGCCTGCAAGCTTATGGTGTTTTGTCCTGCAGTGCTTCATTCTTTGTCCCCAAGACTATACTGGAGGGGAAGCTCTACATCAGGGCATCTCGCCGGGAGCATTCTGTTCCCGGTGAGGGCGAGTGAGTGTGGGCACCGGTTAACAGCCTCTTTCTTGAGGTGGGCTCTTTAAAAAAAGAAAGAGCAAACCCACCCTGCTGTCGTGTGCCCTCTTAGCACTTCCCATCTAGTCAGGTCTCGAAGGAAGCTAATCGCTGTGTGCTTCTTGGTACCTCTGCTTTACTCTCATCTGCTCCTATCTTACATTTTCCTTTTCAATCAATGCCCAGCACATCTTCTCACCTACTGTGCAGCATGTGTTACCCACCCGAAGGTGGCAGCCATCTATGGATGCATTAACTCGCTCAGTCTCTGCAAACCCAACCTGCGTCAAAACCTAAACTGGGCACACGCAATACTCTGTCAAGTGTCAGTGCGCAATTTTACCATATTGCAGTCTGTCTGCAATTTGCAAAATGATGCATTAGTCTTACCGTAATACCTCTTAACTTGTTTTTAAGGAGACGTAACAAACATACGACGCACATCACACATCTTTCCCACGCTATTAGTACAAAGCTTATTGATAGTATCACCAAGGGGATGACAATATTTTACGCTGCTTAAATCTCTGGCTTTTGAATTTCTAGCTCAGTGGAGAGGTTTCCTTTTTTCTTGTACTTTTGCAGGAGTCGGGCTCATCTCTCTGTGGCACAATCGCTTTGCACTTGTGGCTTTTGACCGAAAAGTTGCTGGTTTGAGCCCACTCAGGGATACTGCTACTCTACAGACCTCTGCTTCTGATTTGTTAATAAGCTGCTTTTCCAGACCGTATTTGGGGAACTGACTTAGGCTGCCCGGTGATCTACCTGCCAGAGGCTTTCTGGTCACCTACCAACATGTAAACAACTTACTAAAAGAGCATCTGTTTTCTTTTAAAATACTTGCATCTGTGCATTTAAACACATTTTGAACGTAAGCTACAAAATGTTGACAGTGTTTTCTGTGACCTTGCAATCCATACATCAACTGATATACTGCCGCACAACAGAGCAGGATTTTCTCAACTGAAGTAGTTTGTCTGAAACAATCAAGAGCACATTAAAAGGTATCTGAAACCGCAAATTTAGTTATTGGAATCGAATGGGTTTTCTTTGGTCACACCTGCCCCAATTTCCTTATCTTGCACTAGCATAATGGTTCCACTGGGGATCGAACCCAGGACCTTCTGCGTGTGAAGCAGACGTGATAACCACTACACTACAGAACCTACACAGCCATGTGTGAAATATCTCGCTCTGTCTCTTGCTAGCTAGCAAGCCAGCTAGCAGGCTAGCTGTCTGTCTGTCTGTCTATCTATACATACACACATACACACGTATAGCTGTTGCTGTAGATGGAGCGGCAAATAGGTTGACAGATTTATATGTGCGCACACACATACACGCACGCATACACACATGCGGGCCTGCACTGGTCTATCGACTCTTTGCAGCCATGACTTCCTCGACTCAAACCTATGCGACAAATAGCTGGAAGTTAGTTTCCACATGTAAGATGTGTACAGTGTAGCACGCTGCAAACTCAATAGAATACATGACATCTGCAGTAATTAATGAATATATTTAAAGTGCGCTGAACAGTGAGGGCAACTTATTTACAGAGGTCAGCGAGCGAGAGACCCGGTAGTTGAAATATGTCGAGAACAGCAATCTTTCAAATCGCTGAGCTGCACCTTACCCCTTATACTAGGTCCGACACCATGTTGAGCTACAGCACTACAGCTAGGGGCTGACTATCTGGAAATCTATGCTGTACCCACTGCTGAAAAGCAGTGACAGAAAGCAGGAAGCTTGTGGTAGAGGGTTGGCAGCTAGTTAACAGGCCTGCAGTCAAGGGGACTGTTAAGGAGTCAAACCAAACTGAAATGCCCCATTGTCCCATCGGTAGGTCTGGTTAAGTCACTTGCTCCATCTGATGCAGTCATCAAAGGAGGTTTGTCAGAATCGAACCACGTACCATAGAAATTAATAGTCGATAGAAGTATTAATAGGTTATTAATAGTTCACAGACGTGTTCCGGTGCTCTGATGAGAGACATACCAAAAGAAAAATGCATGCTCCCCGTCGGGGAATCGAACCCCGGTCTCCCGCGTGACAGGCAGGGATACTCACCACTATACTAACGAGGAAGGCAGTCAGTGTACCTGCTGTACACTGGGAGTCAGGTTGATAGGGTTAAGACGGGTGACTGTGGCTTCCATAATTCCTTCTACTGGTGTCTCAAATGGCAGTTAGACTTTAGCAGCTTAAAACTGCATAGCACATTTCCCGATTACTCAATAAAGTGAGGTGATCTGTGAATGAATACAGTTTTCATAGCGACATGTGGGGAAGAGTTGTTGCACTTGAAAATGACCTGTGACACTGGACTGAAAATGAGATATCAACCAAAAGAGATGGAAATAGATGTTTTGAATTCAGAGCTTTTCTCGGCCTTCAGCTGGATGAATGAATGAATGAATGAATGAATGAATGAATGAATGAATGAATGAATGTTCTAACCGAAGAGAGTCTCTTGTCTCTGAAGCTGCTCTGTCGGTGTCTTAAGTGCTTGTGACACTAAGGAAATGGCAGGCAAGAAAGTAATGTGGAGTTCTAAAATGTGCGATATCAGGATGCAAACCGATGACCATTTCAGATGCCAGCCAATAAGAAAGACATAACAAGGACTGCATCATAACGGATTGCGATCTAGCAAGGAGAAGACATAATGAGCGTGTCATCATGACAGAGGGAGTGATGCCACCTACTCAGCTGCAACTGATACTAATTAAAGTGTAAAAATTGCTGTGGACGAGACATAGACACAGACGCGAGCTTGACTAAAACTAGAGGGAAAAAGACATATCAAAACTGACAACATCCAAATAAACCAGGAGAAAAAACGAATATGCTGGCCGGGCCTCCTTTGATCAGAGACGAGGAGTTTGTTAAGTTACGGTGAGCAGCACAAACCAAAAAAAAAAAACAAAAAAAAAAAACTCAGCAATGTTTTGAAAATGAAGAAAGGTGCGACGACGTCTATAGTGAGCCACAAGACCTCCTCTTTCCAAATCCCTTTCATCACAGAGAAAGAACTACAGGTAAAAAAAAATGCATGGTGAAGCAAGGCATTTTGGTAATGCTAACGAGCTGGTGCAACAAGTTTGCTTTTCAGTAGTTACTCTTTTCAGTTTGTCGAATAAACAGATTGCCCTTTCTGCTCAGGCATCCTGTCTGCTCAGCGGTGACTCTCTTTAATTAAAAAACTGGCAAAAAGAATTGAACAGTGAAATTTCACCCCATTAGCTGATTAGCATACCCAAGAAGCCATGCATTAGCTCCATGTTACACACTGAAACTTTTCCTCAGGTTGTCTTAGAATTTTGAAAGCCAGGTTTCTTACGCATGTCAGCCTGCCCGCTTATGGTGTTTTGTCCTGTAGTGCTTCATCTTTGGTTCCCAAGACTCTACTGGAGGGGATGCTCTACATCTGGACATCTCGCCAGGATTATATCCATTGCCAATGAAGGTAAGCGCATGTGGTCATAACTTAATAGCTACTGTCTTGACATTTTTTGTTCTCTCGTGCCAGCTCTGCCAGTTTAGTTGATGTCCTCTGCCACCTGTGATATAGTTAACTCTCAAAGAAAGTAAGCATCCGTGTGCTCCACTGGCACTTTGACTTCATTCGCTCCTATCCTGCCTTACGTTTTCCTTTATAGTCAATACCCAGCGCATCTTGTCACCTCCTGTGCAGTATATTTACCCACCGACAGGTGACAGCCATCTATGGATGCATAAACTTGCTCAGTCTCTGCAAACCCAACCTGCCGGAGAACCTAAACTGGGCACCCGCAACACTCTGCCTAGTGTCGATGCACAATTCTACCATATTGCAGTCTGTGCGCAACTGCAAAATGATGCATTAGTCTTACTGTAATACCTCTTAACTTGTTTTTAAGGAGACATAACATACAACGCACATCAGACATTTTTCACGTGGTATTAACACAAAGCTTATTCATAATATCACCAGGGGGATGACGATATCTTACGCCGCTTAAATCTCTGGCTTTTGAATTTGTAGTGCAATGGAGAGGTTTCCCTTTTTGTTGCACTTTTGCAGGGGTTAGGCCGACGCCTCTGTGATGCGATTGGTTAGCACGTTCAGCCCTTGACTGAAAGGTTGGTGGGTCGAATCCACTCGGGGATGCTGCCTCTTGCTACTGCAGAGACCTCAGGTTCTGACCTGTTTATAAGACACTTTTTCAGACCGTACTTTGGGGCACTGAGGAATCTGGATTAGGTTGCCCGGTTATGGCCACCTACCAACTTGTAAGCAAGTTACTAAAAGAGCAGCTGTTTTCTTTTAAAATACTTACATCTGTGCATTTGAACACATTTCGAACGTAATCTACAAAATGTTGACAGTTGTTTCTGTGACCTTGCAATCCATACATCAACTGATATACTGCCACACAACAGAGCAGGATTTTCTCAATTGAAGTAGTTTATCTGAAGCAATCAAGAGCACATTAAAAGGTATCTCAAACCATGAATTTAGTTCCTGGAATCGAATCTGTTATTCCTTGTCATGCCTACCCTAATCTTCTTATCTTGCACTGGCATAATGGTTCCACTGGGGATCGAACCCAGGACCTTCTGCGTGTAAAGCAGACGTGATAACCACTACACTACAGAACCTATGCATGTGCCTCCGAAGCATCTCGCTCTGTCTCTAGCTAGCAAGCCAGCTAGCTGTCTGTCTTCCTATCCATACATACATATAGCTATTGCTGTAGATGGCGAGGCAGATAGGTTGAAAGATTTATATGTGCACACGCGCGCACGTATATACACCTGCGGGCGGGCGCTGGTCTAGTGTCTGCAGCCGTGACTTCCTTGACTAAACTTATACAACAAGTATCTCAAAGTCAGTTTCTATGTGGAAGACGATACAGTGTAGCACGCTGCAAAATAAATAGAATACATGACATCTGCAGTAATTGATGAATATATTTAAAATGTGCTGAACAGTGTGGGCAACTTATTTACAGAGGTTACTGAGGGAGAGATCCGGTAGGAGAAATATGTCGAAAACAGCAATCTTTCAAGTTGCTGAGCTACACCTTACCCCTTTTACTAGGTCTGACATCATGATGAGCTACAGCACTACAGGCAGGGGCTGACTATCTGAAAATCTATGCTGTACCCACTGCTGAAAAGCAGTGACAGAAAGCAGGAAGCTTGTGGCAGCGGGCTGACAGCTAGTTAACAAGCCTGCAGTCAAGGGGACTGTTAAGGAGTCAAACCAAACAAAAATGCCCCATTGTCCCATTGTTCCAAAGACAGGTCTGGTTAAGTCACTTACTCCAGCTAATGCAGTAGGTAAAGGAGGTTTATCAGAATGGAATGCCGTACCGTAGAAATAAATAGAACTATTAATAGTTCGCAGGCATGATCCAGTGTTCTGATGAGAGACAAACTCAAAGAAAATCACATGCTTCCCGTCAGGGAATCGAATCCTGGTGTCACGCGTGACAGGGTACTCAGCACTACACCAAAGAGGAAGACGGTCACTTACCCTGTTGTAAAATAGGAGTCAGGTTGATAGGGTTAAGACGGTGAATGTGACTTCCATAATTCCTTCTACTGGTATTTCAAATGGCAGTTTGACTTTAGCAGCTTAAAACTGCATAGCACATTTCTCTTTTACTGAATAAAGTGACATAATCTGTGAATGAATACATTTTTCATAGCTACGTGGGGGATGAGTAGTTGCACTTGAAAATGACCTGTGACGCTGGACTGAAAATAAGATAGCCAAAAGAGAGGGAAATAGATGTTTTGAATTCAGAGCTTCTCTCAGCCTTCAGCTGAATGAATGAATGAAAGAATGAGTGCATGCACGTACTAACTGAAGAGAGTCTCTTGTCTCTGAAGCTGCTCTGTCCTTGTCTTATGTGCTTGTGACACTAAGGAAATGGCAGGCAAGAAAGTAATGTGGAGTTCTAGAATGCGTGATGTCAGCATACAAACCGATGACCATTTGAGATGCCAGCCAATGAGAAAGACATAACAAGGACTGCATCACAACAGACGGTGATCTAGCAGGAAAAATACATAATGATCATGGCATCATGACAGAGAGTGACGCCACCCACTCAAATGCAACTGATACTAACTAAACTGTAAAAACTGCTGTGGGAGAAAGAGACACAAACATAAGAATAATAACAAAACCAGAGGAGAGGAGGGAAAACAAAAATGATAAAACTGACAGCATCCAAACACATCAAGCAGGGAAAGCCATTTACCGGGCCTCCTTTAATAAGACATGAGGAGTTTTTTTAAGACTAAGGAGAGTGGCAAAAAAAAAAAAAAAACAAACAAACACTCAGCAATGTTTTGAAAATGAAGAATAGTGAGACGACATGTATAATGAGCCACAACACCTTCTCTTACCAAATCCCTTTCATGACAGAGAAAGACCTACAGGTAAAAATAATGCATGGTGAAGCATGGCATTTTGGGAATGCTAATGAGCTGGTGCAACAAGTTTGTTTTTCAGTAGCTACTCTTTTCAGTTTGTTAATGTCACCCCATTAGCTGATTAGCATACCCAGGAAGCCATGCTTCAGCTCCGTATTACGCACTGAAACTTTTCCTCAGGTTGTCTTAGAATTTTAAAAGCCAGGTTTCTTACGCATGTCAGCCTGCAAGCTTATGGTGTTTTGTCCTGCAGTGCTTCATTCTTTGTCCCCAAGACTATACTGGAGGGGAAGCTCTACATCAGGGCATCTCGCCGGGAGCATTCTGTTCCCGGTGAGGGCGAGTGAGTGTGGGCACCGGTTAACAGCCTCTTTCTTGAGGTGGGCTCTTTAAAAAAAGAAAGAGCAAACCCACCCTGCTGTCGTGGTGCCCTCTTAGCACTTCCCATCTAGTCAGGTCTCGAAGGAAGCTAATCGCTGTGTGCTTCTTGGTACCTCTGCTTTACTCTCATCTGCTCCTATCTTACATTTTCCTTTTCAATCAATGCCCAGCACATCTTCTCACCTACTGTGCAGCATGTGTTACCCACCAAGGTGGCAGCCATCTATGGATGCATTAACTCGCTCAGTCTCTGCAAACCCAACCTGCGTCAAAACCTAAACTGGGCACACGCAATACTCTGTCAAGTGTCAGTGCGCAATTTTACCATATTGCAGTCTGTCTGCAATTTGCAAAATGATGCATTAGTCTTACCGTAATACCTCTTAACTTGTTTTTAAGGAGACGTAACAAACATACGACGCACATCACACATCTTTCCCACGCTATTAGTACAAAGCTTATTGATAGTATCACCAAGGGGATGACAATATTTTACGCTGCTTAAATCTCTGGCTTTTGAATTTCTAGCTCAGTGGAGAGGTTTCCTTCTTTCTTGTACTTTTGCAGGAGTCGGGCTCATCTCTCTGTGGCACAATCGCTTTGCACTTGTGGCTTTTGACCGAAAAGTTGCTGGTTTGAGCCCACTCAGGGATACTGCTACTCTACAGACCTCTGCTTCTGATTTGTTAATAAGCTGCTTTTCCAGACCGTATTTGGGGAACTGACTTAGGCTGCCCGGTGATCTACCTGCCAGAGGCTTTCTGGTCACCTACCAACATGTAAACAACTTACTAAAAGAGCATCTGTTTTCTTTTAAAATACTTGCATCTGTGCATTTAAACACATTTTGAACGTAAGCTACAAAATGTTGACAGTGTTTTCTGTGACCTTGCAATCCATACATCAACTGATATACTGCCGCACAACAGAGCAGGATTTTCTCAACTGAAGTAGTTTGTCTGAAACAATCAAGAGCACATTAAAAGGTATCTGAAACCGCAAATTTAGTTATTGGAATCGAATGGGTTTTCTTTGGTCACACCTGCCCCAATTTCCTTATCTTGCACTAGCATAATGGTTCCACTGGGGATCGAACCCAGGACCTTCTGCGTGTGAAGCAGACGTGATAACCACTACACTACAGAACCTACACAGCCATGTGTGAAATATCTCGCTCTGTCTCTTGTTAGCTAGCAAGCCAGCTAGCAGGCTAGCTGTCTGTCTGTCTGTCTATCTATACATACACACATACACACGTATAGCTGTTGCTGTAGATGGAGCGGCAAATAGGTTGACAGATTTATATGTGCGCACATACACGCACGCATACACACATGCGGGCCTGCACTGGTCTATCGACTCTTTGCAGCCATGACTTCCTCGACTCAAACCTATGCGACAAATAGCTGGAAGTTAGTTTCCACATGTAAGATGTGTACAGTGTAGCACGCTGCAAACTCAATAGAATACATGACATCTGCAGTAATTAATGAATATATTTAAAGTGCGCTGAACAGTGAGGGCAACTTATTTACAGAGGTCAGCGAGCGAGAGACCCGGTAGTTGAAATATGTCGAGAACAGCAATCTTTCAAATCGCTGAGCTGCACCTTACCCCTTATACTAGGTCCGACACCATGTTGAGCTACAGCACTACAGCTAGGGGCTGACTATCTGGAAATCTATGCTGTACCCACTGCTGAAAAGCAGTGACAGAAAGCAGGAAGCTTGTGGTAGAGGGTTGGCAGCTAGTTAACAGGCCTGCAGTCAAGGGGACTGTTAAGGAGTCAAACCAAACTGAAATGCCCCATTGTCCCATCGGTAGGTCTGGTTAAGTCACTTGCTCCATCTGATGCAGTCATCAAAGGAGGTTTGTCAGAATCGAACCACGTACCATAGAAATTAATAGTCGATAGAAGTATTAATAGGTTATTAATAGTTCACAGACGTGTTCCGGTGCTCTGATGAGAGACATACCAAAAGAAAAATGCATGCTCCCCGTCGGGGAATCGAACCCCGGTCTCCCGCGTGACAGGCGGGGATACTCACCACTATACTAACGAGGAAGGCAGTCAGTGTACCTGCTGTACACTGGGAGTCAGGTTGATAGGGTTAAGACGGGTGACTGTGGCTTCCATAATTCCTTCTACTGGTGTCTCAAATGGCAGTTAGACTTTAGCAGCTTAAAACTGCATAGCACATTTCCCGATTACTCAATAAAGTGAGGTGATCTGTGAATGAATACAGTTTTCATAGCGACATGTGGGGAAGAGTTGTTGCACTTGAAAATGACCTGTGACACTGGACTGAAAATGAGATATCAACCAAAAGAGATGGAAATAGATGTTTTGAATTCAGAGCTTTTCTCGGCCTTCAGCTGGATGAATGAATGAATGAATGAATGAATGAATGAATGAATGAATGAATGAATGTTCTAACCGAAGAGAGTCTCTTGTCTCTGAAGCTGCTCTGTCGGTGTCTTAAGTGCTTGTGACACTAAGGAAATGGCAGGCAAGAAAGTAATGTGGAGTTCTAAAATGTGCGATATCAGGATGCAAACCGATGACCATTTCAGATGCCAGCCAATAAGAAAGACATAACAAGGACTGCATCATAACGGATTGCGATCTAGCAAGGAGAAGACATAATGAGCGTGTCATCATGACAGAGGGAGTGATGCCACCTACTCAGCTGCAACTGATACTAATTAAAGTGTAAAAATTGCTGTGGACGAGACATAGACACAGACGCGAGCTTGACTAAAACTAGAGGGAAAAAGACATATCAAAACTGACAACATCCAAATAAACCAGGAGAAAAAACGAATATGCTGGCCGGGCCTCCTTTGATCAGAGACGAGGAGTTTGTTAAGTTACGGTGAGCAGCACAAACCAAAAAAAAAAACAAAAAAAAAAAAAAAAAACTCAGCAATGTTTTGAAAATGAAGAAAGGTGCGACGACGTCTATAGTGAGCCACAAGACCTCCTCTTTCCAAATCCCTTTCATCACAGAGAAAGAACTACAGGTAAAAAAAAATGCATGGTGAAGCAAGGCATTTTGGTAATGCTAACGAGCTGGTGCAACAAGTTTGCTTTTCAGTAGTTACTCTTTTCAGTTTGTCGAATAAACAGATTGCCCTTTCTGCTCAGGCATCCTGTCTGCTCAGCGCTGACTCTCTTTAATTAAAAAACTGGCAAAAAGAATTGAACAGTGAAATGTCACCCCATTAGCTGATTAGCATACCCAAGAAGCCATGCATTAGCTCCATGTTACACACTGAAACTTTTCCTCAGGTTGTCTTAGAATTTTGAAAGCCAGGTTTCTTACGCATGTCAGCCTGCCCGCTTATGGTGTTTTGTCCTGTAGTGCTTCATCTTTGGTTCCCAAGACTCTACTGGAGGATGCTCTACATCTGGACATCTCGCCAGGATTATATCCATTGCCAATGAAGGTAAGCGCATGTGGTCATAACTTAATAGCTACTGTCTTGACATTTTTTGTTCTCTCGTGCCAGCTCTGCCAGTTTAGTTGATGTCCTCTGCCACCTGTGATATAGTTAACTCTCAAAGAAAGTAAGCATCCGTGGTGCTCCACTGGCACTTTGACTTCATTCGCTCCTATCCTGCCTTACGTTTTCCTTTATAGTCAATACCCAGCGCATCTTGTCACCTCCTGTGCAGTATATTTACCCACCGACAGGTGACAGCCATCTATGGATGCATAAACTTGCTCAGTCTCTGCAAACCCAACCTGCCGGAGAACCTAAACTGGGCACCCGCAACACTCTGCCTAGTGTCGATGCACAATTCTACCATATTGCAGTCTGTGCGCAACTGCAAAATGATGCATTAGTCTTACTGTAATACCTCTTAACTTGTTTTTAAGGAGACATAACATACAACGCACATCAGACATTTTTCACGTGGTATTAACACAAAGCTTATTCATAATATCACCAGGGGGATGACGATATCTTACGCCGATTAAATCTCTGGCTTTTGAATTTGTAGTGCAATGGAGAGGTTTCCCTTTTTGTTGCACTTTTGCAGGGGTTAGGCCGACGTCTCTCTGTGATGCGATTGGTTAGCACGATCAGCCCTTGACTGAAAGGTTGGTGGGTCGAATCCACTCGGGGATGCTGCCTCTTGCTACTGCAGAGACCTCAGGTTCTGACCTGTTTATAAGACACTTTTTCAGACCGTACTTTGGGGCACTGAGGAATCTGGATTAGGTTGCCCGGTTATGGCCACCTACCAACTTGTAAGCAAGTTACTAAAAGAGCAGCTGTTTTCTTTTAAAATACTTACATCTGTGCATTTGAACACATTTCGAACGTAATCTACAAAATGTTGACAGTTGTTTCTGTGACCTTGCAATCCATACATCAACTGATATACTGCCACACAACAGAGCAGGATTTTCTCAATTGAAGTAGTTTATCTGAAGCAATCAAGAGCACATTAAAAGGTATCTCAAACCATGAATTTAGTTCCTGGAATCGAATCTGTTATTCCTTGTCATGCCTACCCTAATCTTCTTATCTTGCACTGGCATAATGGTTCCACTGGGGATCGAACCCAGGACCTTCTGCGTGTAAAGCAGACGTGATAACCACTACACTACAGAACCTATGCATGTGCCTCCAAAGCATCTCGCTCTGTCTCTAGCTAGCAAGCCAGCTAGCTGTCTGTCTTCCTATCCATACATACATATAGCTATTGCTGTAGATGGCGAGGCAGATAGGTTGAAAGATTTATATGTGCGCACACACGTGCGCACGTATATACACATGCGGGCGTGCGCTGGTCTAGTGTCTGCAGCCGTGACTTCCTTGACTAAACTTATACAACAAGTATCTCAAAGTCAGTTTCTATGTGTAAGACGGATACAGTGTAGCACGCTGCAAAATAAATAGAATACATGACATCTGCAGTAATTGATGAATATATTTAAAATGTGCTGAACAGTGTGGGCAACTTATTTACAGAGGTTACTGAGGGAGAGATCCGGTAGGAGAAATATGTCGAAAACAGCAATCTTTCAAGTTGCTGAGCTACACCTTACCCCTTTTACTAGGTCTGACATCATGATGAGCTACAGCACTACAGGCAGGGGCTGACTATCTGAAAATCTATGCTGTACCCACTGCTGAAAAGCAGTGACAGAAAGCAGGAAGCTTGTGGCAGCGGGCTGACAGCTAGTTAACAAGCCTGCAGTCAAGGGGACTGTTAAGGAGTCAAACCAAACAAAAATGCCCCATTGTCCCATTGTTCCAAAGACAGGTCTGGTTAAGTCACTTACTCCAGCTAATGCAGTAGGTAAAGGAGGTTTATCAGAATGGAATGCCGTACCGTAGAAATAAATAGAACTATTAATAGTTCGCAGGCATGATCCAGTGTTCTGATGAGAGACAAACTCAAAGAAAATCACATGCTTCCCGTCAGGGAATCGAATCCTGGTGTCACGCGTGACAGGGTACTCAGCACTACACCAAAGAGGAAGACGGTCACTTACCCTGTTGTAAAATAGGAGTCAGGTTGATAGGGTTAAGACGGTGAATGTGACTTCCATAATTCCTTCTACTGGTATTTCAAATGGCAGTTTGACTTTAGCAGCTTAAAACTGCATAGCACATTTCTCTTTTACTGAATAAAGTGACATAATCTGTGAATGAATACATTTTTCATAGCTACGTGGGGGGATGAGTAGTTGCACTTGAAAATGACCTGTGACGCTGGACTGAAAATAAGATAGCCAAAAGAGAGGGAAATAGATGTTTTGAATTCAGAGCTTCTCTCAGCCTTCAGCTGAATGAATGAATGAAAGAATGAGTGCATGCACGTACTAACTGAAGAGAGTCTCTTGTCTCTGAAGCTGCTCTGTCCTTGTCTTATGTGCTTGTGACACTAAGGAAATGGCAGGCAAGAAAGTAATGTGGAGTTCTAGAATGCGTGATGTCAGCATACAAACCGATGACCATTTGAGATGCCAGCCAATGAGAAAGACATAACAAGGACTGCATCACAACAGACGGTGATCTAGCAGGAAAAATACATAATGATCATGGCATCATGACAGAGAGTGACGCCACCCACTCAAATGCAACTGATACTAACTAAACTGTAAAAACTGCTGTGGGAGAAAGAGACACAAACATAAGAATAATAACAAAAACCAGAGGAGAGGAGGGAAAACAAAAATGATAAAACTGACAGCATCCAAACACATCAAGCAGGGAAAGCCATTTACCGGGCCTCCTTTAATAAGACATGAGGAGTTTTTTTAAGACTAAGGAGAGTGGCAAAAAAAAAACAAACAAACACTCAGCAATGTTTTGAAAATGAAGAATAGTGAGACGACATGTATAATGAGCCACAACACCTTCTCTTACCAAATCCCTTTCATGACAGAGAAAGACCTACAGGTAAAAATAATGCATGGTGAAGCATGGCATTTTGGGAATGCTAATGAGCTGGTGCAACAAGTTTGTTTTTCAGTAGCTACTCTTTTCAGTTTGTTAATGTCACCCCATTAGCTGATTAGCATACCCAGGAAGCCATGCTTCAGCTCCAGACACGACTGAAACTTTTCCTCAGGTTGTCTTAGAATTTTAAAAGCCAGGTTTCTTACGCATGTCAGCCTGCAAGCTTATGGTGTTTTGTCCTGCAGTGCTTCATTCTTTGTCCCCAAGACTATACTGGAGGAAGCTCTACATCAGGGCATCTCGCCGGGAGCATTCTGTTCCCGGTGAGGGCGAGTGAGTGTGGGCACCGGTTAACAGCCTCTTTCTTGAGGTGGGCTCTTTAAAAAAAGAAAGAGCAAACCCACCCTGCTGTCGTGTGCCCTCTTAGCACTTCCCATCTAGTCAGGTCTCGAAGGAAGCTAATCGCTGTGTGCTTCTTGGTACCTCTGCTTTACTCTCATCTGCTCCTATCTTACATTTTCCTTTTCAATCAATGCCCAGCACATCTTCTCACCTACTGTGCAGCATGTGTTACCCACCCGAAGGTGGCAGCCATCTATGGATGCATTAACTCGCTCAGTCTCTGCAAACCCAACCTGCGTCAAAACCTAAACTGGGCACACGCAATACTCTGTCAAGTGTCAGTGCGCAATTTTACCATATTGCAGTCTGTCTGCAATTTGCAAAATGATGCATTAGTCTTACCGTAATACCTCTTAACTTGTTTTTAAGGAGACGTAACAAACATACGACGCACATCACACATCTTTCCCACGCTATTAGTACAAAGCTTATTGATAGTATCACCAAGGGGATGACAATATTTTACGCTGCTTAAATCTCTGGCTTTTGAATTTCTAGCTCAGTGGAGAGGTTTCCTTTTTCTTGTACTTTTGCAGGAGTCGGGCTCATCTCTCTGTGGCACAATCGCTTTGCACTTGTGGCTTTTGACCGAAAAGTTGCTGGTTTGAGCCCACTCAGGGATACTGCTACTCTACAGACCTCTGCTTCTGATTTGTTAATAAGCTGCTTTTCCAGACCGTATTTGGGGAACTGACTTAGGCTGCCCGGTGATCTACCTGCCAGAGGCTTTCTGGTCACCTACCAACATGTAAACAACTTACTAAAAGAGCATCTGTTTTCTTTTAAAATACTTGCATCTGTGCATTTAAACACATTTTGAACGTAAGCTACAAAATGTTGACAGTGTTTTCTGTGACCTTGCAATCCATACATCAACTGATATACTGCCGCACAACAGAGCAGGATTTTCTCAACTGAAGTAGTTTGTCTGAAACAATCAAGAGCACATTAAAAGGTATCTGAAACCGCAAATTTAGTTATTGGAATCGAATGGGTTTTCTTTGGTCACACCTGCCCCAATTTCCTTATCTTGCACTAGCATAATGGTTCCACTGGGGATCGAACCCAGGACCTTCTGCGTGTGAAGCAGACGTGATAACCACTACACTACAGAACCTACACAGCCATGTGTGAAATATCTCGCTCTGTCTCTTGCTAGCTAGCAAGCCAGCTAGCAGGCTAGCTGTCTGTCTGTCTGTCTATCTATACATACACACATACACACGTATAGCTGTTGCTGTAGATGGAGCGGCAAATAGGTTGACAGATTTATATGTGCGCACACACACACACACGCACGCATACACACATGCGGGCCTGCACTGGTCTATCGACTCTTTGCAGCCATGACTTCCTCGACTCAAACCTATGCGACAAATAGCTGGAAGTTAGTTTCCACATGTAAGATGTGTACAGTGTAGCACGCTGCAAACTCAATAGAATACATGACATCTGCAGTAATTAATGAATATATTTAAAGTGCGCTGAACAGTGAGGGCAACTTATTTACAGAGGTCAGCGAGCGAGAGACCCGGTAGTTGAAATATGTCGAGAACAGCAATCTTTCAAATCGCTGAGCTGCACCTTACCCCTTATACTAGGTCCGACACCATGTTGAGCTACAGCACTACAGCTAGGGGCTGACTATCTGGAAATCTATGCTGTACCCACTGCTGAAAAGCAGTGACAGAAAGCAGGAAGCTTGTGGTAGAGGGTTGGCAGCTAGTTAACAGGCCTGCAGTCAAGGGGACTGTTAAGGAGTCAAACCAAACTGAAATGCCCCATTGTCCCATCGGTAGGTCTGGTTAAGTCACTTGCTCCATCTGATGCAGTCATCAAAGGAGGTTTGTCAGAATCGAACCACGTACCATAGAAA
Organism: Protopterus annectens; assembly: GCF_019279795.1. Taxonomy (NCBI): domain Eukaryota; kingdom Metazoa; phylum Chordata; order Ceratodontiformes; family Protopteridae; genus Protopterus; species Protopterus annectens. The sequence goes on along the minus strand of NC_056729.1, from coordinate 1,819,276,917 downwards.
TTAATAGTCGATAGAAGTATTAATAGGTTATTAATAGTTCACAGACGTGTTCCGGTGCTCTGATGAGAGACATACCAAAAGAAAAATGCATGCTCCCCGTCGGGGAATCGAACCCGGTCTCCCGCGTGACAGGCGGGGATACTCACCACTATACTAACGAGGAAGGCAGTCAGTGTACCTGCTGTACACTGGGAGTCAGGTTGATAGGGTTAAGACGGGTGACTGTGGCTTCCATAATTCCTTCTACTGGTGTCTCAAATGGCAGTTAGACTTTAGCAGCTTAAAACTGCATAGCACATTTCCCGATTACTCAATAAAGTGAGGTGATCTGTGAATGAATACAGTTTTCATAGCGACATGTGGGGAAGAGTTGTTGCACTTGAAAATGACCTGTGACACTGGACTGAAAATGAGATATCAACCAAAAGAGATGGAAATAGA
>NC_056729.1:1819258089-1819275976 GCF_019279795.1 Protopterus annectens | reverse complement strand
TAAGATTACGGCCTAGAAACTCAGCAGTGTTTCAAAAATGAAGAAGAGTGGGATGACGTCTGTGCTGAGTCACAACACCATCTGTTTCCAAATCCGTTTGGTGACAAAGAGAGAATTACAAGTAGGAAAAAAAGTACGGTGAAGCATGGAATTTTGGGTATGCTAATGAGCTGGTAGAACAAGTTTGGTTTACGGTGGTTACTCTTTGCAGTTTGTCGAATAAGCAGATCGCCCCTTCTGCTCAAGCATCACGTCTGCTCAGCGGTGAATCTCTTTAATTAGAAAACTGACAAAAAAGACAAAAAATGAAATATCACCCATTAGCTGATTAGCATACCCAAAAAGCAATGCTTTAGCTCAGGGTTACACTTTTAAACTTTTCCTCGGGCTGTCTTAGGATTTTAAGCTCCAGGTTTCTTATGCATGTCAGCCTGCCCGCTTATGGTGTTTTGTCTTGCAGTGCTTCCTCCTTTGTCCCCAGGACTGTACTGGAAAGGATGCTCTACATAAGGAGATCTCACCAGAAGTACGTCTGTTCCCAGGGAGGGTGAGCCAGTGTGGACAGCACCTATCAGCCACTTTCTTGAGCTTCTTCCTTCTGCCCTTCCACGTCACATCAGTTTCTGTGTTTACACCTCTTTCTTCTCCAGTGTGGCCTCGAGACTGCTTGCTGCAAGGCAAATCAAAGTGTGGCGGGGGGTGTCAAGCCTGGGATGCTGACAGCACCATCGTGTACTGGCTTAGCTGATGTGGTGTGGCACCCAGGATGTCATCAACTCTCAGAGAACGCAAACACCTGCGTCTGTGCTAGCACTTTGACTTTAACCCCATTTGCTCTTACTCTGCCTTACATTTTCCTTTTCAGTCATCAACTCTCAGAGAAAGCAAACACCCGCATGCTGTGCTAGCACTTTGACTTTAACCCCATTTGCTCTTACTCTGCCTTACATTTTCCTTTTCAGTCAATACACACCACATCTTCTCACCTGCTGCGTACCATATTTTGCCCACCAAAAGGTGACAGCCATCTGTGGATGCACTAACTCACTCAACCTCTGCCGTTAGTCTTACTGTAATACCTCTTAACTTGTTTTTAAGGAGACAGAGTATAAAACGCACATCAGACATTTTTCCCACGGTATTAACACAAAGCTTAGTCATAACATCTCCAAGGGGATGACAATATTTTACACCATTTCAGTCTCTGGCTTTTGAATTTGCAGCTCGATGGGCAGGTTTCCCTTTTTGTTGTACTTTTGCAGCAGTCAGGCTAATGTCTCTGTGGCGCAATCGGTTAGCGCGTTCGGCTGTTAACCGAAAGGTTGGTGGTTCAAGCCCACCCAGGGACGCTGCTTCTTGCTACTGCAAGAGACCTCAGGTTCTGACCTGTTAATAAGCTGCTTTTCCAGACCGTACTTTGGGGCACTGAGGAAACTGGGTTGGGCTACCTGCCAGAGGCCTTATGGCCACCTACCAACTTGAAAACAGGTTGCTAAAAGAGCAGCTGTCTTCTTTTAAAGTACTTTCATCTGTGCATTTAGACACATTTGAAATGTAATCGACAAAATGCTGACAGTTGTTTCTGTGACCTTGCAGTCCTTACATCAGCTGATATACTGCCGCACAACAGAGCAGGATTTTCCCAATTGAAGTAGTTTATCTGAAGCAGTCTAGAGCGCATTAAAAGGTATCTCAAACATCTTGCTCTGTCTCTGGCAAGCTAGACAGCTAGCTAGCTATCTGCCTGTCTATCTATCCATCTAGCTATCTATACATACATATAGCGATCGCTATGGATGGAGAGGCAGATAGGCTGATAGATTTATATGTGTACCCAGACACACACACGCCCGCCCGCATACACGCACGCGGGCGTGCGCTGGTCTATTGACTCTTTGCAGAATTGACTTCCTCGGCTCAAACTTCTGCGACAGATAGCTCGGAGTTAGTTTCCATGTGCAAGAAGTGTACAGTGTAGCACGCTGCAAAATAAACAGAATACACGGCATTTGCAGTAATTAATGAATGCATTTAAAGTACGCTGAACAGCGTGGACAACTTGTTTAGAGAGGTCACCAAGTGAGAGACCCGGTAGGAGAAATATGTCAAAAACAGCAATCTTTCAAGTTTCTGAGCTACACCTTACCCTTTATACTAAGTCTGGCTACAGCACTACAGGTAGGGTCTGACTATCTGGAAATCTGTGCTGTGCCCACTGCTGAAAAGCAGTGATAGAAAGCAGGAAGCTCGTGGCAACGGGCTGGCAGCTAGTTACTAGGCCTGCGGTCAAGGGGACTGTTAATTTATTTTATTTTATTTATTTGCAGTTGGTTTACCAGGATAGTCCATTGGGCCAAAAGAACCCATTTTCAATGGAGTCCTGGGGAGAAAAGCTCCAAAAACAGACAAACTAGGTACATACAGAAGACTTCAACTAATAATTATACAAAAACTAATACAAATTTATACAAAAACTAAACTTCAAAAACAGACAAATTAGGTAATTACAAGGATTGCTAATAATAATTATACGAAACTAAGGATAATACATTTGAGTTCAAATTTCAGAAAGGAAATTTCAGTTAAGGAGTCAAACCAAACAAAAATGCCCCATTGGTGAGTCTGGTTAAGTCGCTCGCTCCATCTAATGCAGTCACTAAAGAAGGTTTGTCAGAATCGAACCACGTACCATAGAAATTAATAGTTGCTATAGCTATTAATAGGTTATTAATAGTTCACAGGTATGATCCAGTGCTCTGATGACAAACAAACCAAAAAGGAATCGCATGCTCCCCGTCGGGGAATCGAACCCCGGTCTCCCGCGTGACAGGCGGGGATACTCACCACTATACTAACGAGGAAGACACTCGGCTGCGCTACTCTGCAGTGGCAGATAATTCTTTCTAATGCTGTTTCAAATGGTGTTTTGACATCAGCAGCTTCAAACCACATAGCTCATTCTCCTTTTACTGACTAAAGTGAGGTAATCTGCCAGCGAATTAATTATTCATAGCTACGTGTGGGGAAGAGTTGCTGCACTTGAAACTCACCTGCGACGCTGCACTGAAAATGAGCTATCGGCCAAAAGGGAGGGAAATAAATGTTTTGAATTCAGGGCGTCTCCCGGCCTTCAGCTGAATGAATGGCTGTTCTAACTGAAGAGAGTCTCTTGTCTCTGAAGCTGCTCTGTCCATGTCTTAAGTGCTTCTGATACTAAGGAAACGGCCGAGAAGAATGTAATGTTGAGTTCTAGAAAGTGTGACATCAGGTAATGTTAAGTTCTAGAACGTGTGGCATCAGGATGAAAACTGGTGACCGTATGAGATGCTATCTAATGGAGAAGACATCAGAAGGACTGCTTCACAATGGAGGGCAAAATGTAAGTAAGACACAATGACCTGCATGCCGTGACAGGGCAGAGACGTCATCTACCAGGCCGTGACTGATAGCAGCTAACCTGCAGGCACAAGCCTAACTAAAGAAAAAGAAGAAAAAACCTGGAAACCCAGAACATCCAAAAAAAGCAGGCGAAAGGAAAGCCTGCAGCTGCTGGATCTCCTCTGATAAGACAAGGGGAGTCTGTTAAGATTACGGCGGCCTAGAAACTCAGCAGTGTTTCAAAAATGAAGAAGAGTGGGATGACGTCTGTGCTGAGTCACAACGCCATCTGTTTCCAAATCCGTTTGGTGACAAAGAGAGAATTACAAGTAGGAAAAAAAGTACGGTGAAGCATGGAATTTTGGGTATGCTAATGAGCTGGTAGAACAAGTTTGGTTTACGGTGGTTACTCTTTGCAGTTTGTCGAATAAGCAGATCGCCCCTTCTGCTCAAGCATCACGTCTGCTCAGCGGTGAATCTCTTTAATTAGAAAACTGACAAAAAAGACAAAAAATGAAATATCACCCATTAGCTGATTAGCATACCCAAAAAGCAATGCTTTAGCTCAGGGTTACACTTTTAAACTTTTCCTCGGGCTGTCTTAGGATTTTAAGCTCCAGGTTTCTTATGCATGTCAGCCTGCCCGCTTATGGTGTTTTGTCTTGCAGTGCTTCCTCCTTTGTCCCCAGGACTGTACTGGAAAGGATGCTCTACATAAGGAGATCTCACCAGAAGTACATCTGTTCCCAGGGAGGGCGAGCCAGTGTGGACAGCACCTATCAGCCACTTTCTTGAGTTTCTTCCTGCTGCCCTTCCACGTCACATCAGTTTCTCTGTTTACACCTCTTTCTTCTCCAGTGTGGCCTCCAGACTGCTTGCTGCAAGGCAAATCAAAGTGTGGCGGGGGGTGTCAAGCCTGGGATGCTGACAGCACCATCGTGTACTGGCTTAGCTGATGTGCTGTGGCACCCAGGATGTCATCAACTCTCAGAGAAAGCAAACACCTGCGTCTGCGCTAGCACTTTGACTTTACGCTCTTACTCTGCCTTACATTTTCCTTTTCAGTCATCAACTCTCAGAGAAAGCAAACACCCGCATGCTGTGCTAGCACTTTGACTTTAACCCCATTTGCTCTTACTCTGCCTTACATTTTCCTTTTCAGTCAATACACACCACATCTTCTCACCTGCTGCGTACCATATTTTGCCCACCAAAAGGTGACAGCCATCTGTGGATGCACTAACTCACTCAACCTCTGCCGTTAGTCTTACTGTAATACCTCTTAACTTGTTTTTAAGGAGACAGAGTATAAAACGCACATCAGACATTTTTCCCATGGTATTAACACAGAGCTTAGTCATAGCATCTCCAAGGGGATGACAATATTTTACACTATTTCAGTCTCTGGCTTTAGAATTTGCAGCTCGATGGGCAGGTTTCCCTTTTTGTTGTACTTTTGCAGCAGTCGGGCTAATGTCTCTGTGGCGCAATCGGTTAGCGTGTTCGGCTGTTAACCGAAAGGTTGGTGGTTCAAGCCCACCCAGGGACGCTGCTTCTTGCTACTGCAAGAGACCTCAGGTTCTGACCTGTTAATAAGCTGCTTTTCCAGACCGTACTTTGGGGCACTGAGGAAACTGGGTTGGGCTACCTGCCAGAGGCCTTATGGCCACCTACCAACTTGAAAACAGGTTGCTAAAAGAGCAGCTGTCTTCTTTTAAAGTACTTTCATCTGTGCATTTAGACACATTTGAAATGTAATCGACAAAATGCTGACAGTTGTTTCTGTGACCTTGCAGTCCTTACATCAGCTGATATACTGCCGCACAACAGAGCAGGATTTTCCCAATTGAAGTAGTTTATCTGAAGCAGTCTAGAGCGCATTAAAAGGTATCTCAAACATCTTGCTCTGTCTCTGGCAAGCTAGACAGCTAGCTAGCTATCTGCCTGTCTATCTATCCATCTAGCTATCTATACATACATATAGCGATCGCTATGGATGGAGAGGCAGATAGGCTGATAGATTTATATGTGTACCCAGACACACACACGCCCGCATACACGCACGCGGGCGTGCGCTGGTCTATTGACTCTTTGCAGAATTGACTTCCTCGGCTCAAACTTCTGCGACAGATAGCTCGAAGTTAGTTTCCATGTGCAAGAAGTGTACAGTGTAGCACGCTGCAAAATAAACAGAATACACGGCATTTGCAGTAATTAATGAATGCATTTAAAGTACGCTGAACAGCGTGGACAACTTGTTTAGAGAGGTCACCAAGTGAGAGACCCGGTAGGAGAAATATGTCAAAAACAGCAATCTTTCAAGTTTCTGAGCTACACCTTACCCTTTATACTAAGTCTGGCTACAGCACTACAGGTAGGGTCTGACTATCTGGAAATCTGTGCTGTGCCCACTGCTGAAAAGCAGTGATAGAAAGCAGGAAGCTCGTGGCAACGGGCTGGGCTGGCAGCTAGTTACTAGGCCTGCGGTCAAGGGGACTGTTAATTTATTTTATTTTATTTATTTGCAGTTGGTTTACCAGGATAGTCCATTGGGCCAAAAGAACCCATTTTCAATGGAGTCCTGGGGAGAAAAGCTCCAAAAACAGACAAACTAGGTACATACAGAAGACTTCAACTAATAATTATACAAAAACTAATACAAATTTATACAAAAACTAAACTTCAAAAACAGACAAATTAGGTAATTACAAGGATTGCTAATAATAATTATACGAAACTAAGGATAATACATTTGAGTTCAAATTTCAGAAAGGAAATTTCAGTTAAGGAGTCAAACCAAACAAAAATGCCCCATTGGTGAGTCTGGTTAAGTCGCTCGCTCCATCTAATGCAGTCACTAAAGAAGGTTTGTCAGAATCGAACCACGTACCATAGAAATTAATAGTTGCTATAGCTATTAATAGGTTATTAATAGTTCACAGGTATGATCCAGTGCTCTGATGACAAACAAACCAAAAAGGAATCGCATGCTCCCCGTCGGGGAATCGAACCCCGGTCTCCTGCGTGACAGGCGGGGATACTCACCACTATACTAACGAGGAAGACACTCAGCGGCGCTGCTCTGCAGTGGCAGATAATTCTTTCTAATGCTGTTTCAAATGGTGCTTTGACATCAGCAGCTTCAAACCACATAGCTCATTCTCCTTTTACTGACTAAAGTGAGGTAATCTGCCAGCGAATTAATTATTCATAGCTACATGTGGGGAAGAGTTGCTGCACTTGAAACTCACCTGCGACGCTGCACTGAAAATGAGCTATCGGCCAAAAGGGAGGGAAATAAATGTTTTGAATTCAGGGCGTCTCTCGGCCTTCAGCTGAATGAATGACTGTTCTAACTGAAGAGAGTCTCTTGTCGCTGAAGCTGCTCTGTCCATGTCTTAAGTGCTTCTGATACTAAGGAAACGGCCGAGAAGAAAGTAATGTTGAGTTCTAGAATGTGTGACATCAGGTAATGTTAAGTTCTAGAACGTGTGGCATCAGGATGAAAACTGGTGACCGTATGAGATGCTATCTAATGGAGAAGACATAAGAAGGACTGCTTCACAATGGAGGGCAAAATGTAAGTAAGACACAATGACCTGCATGCCGTGACAGGGCAGAGACGTCATCTACCAGGCCGTGACTGACAGCAGCTAACCTGCAGGCACAAGCCTAACTAAAAAAAGAGAAGAAAAAACCTGGAAACCCAGAACATCCAAAAAAAGCAGGCGAAAGGAAAGCCTGCAGCTGCTGGATCTCCTCTGATAAGACAAGGGGAGTCTGTTAAGATTACGGCGGCCTAGAAACTCAGCAGTGTTTCAAAAATGAAGAAGAGTGGGATGACGTCTGTGCTGAGTCACAACGCCATCTGTTTCCAAATCCGTTTGGTGACAAAGAGAGAATTACAAGTAGGAAAAAAAGTACGGTGAAGCATGGAATTTTGGGTATGCTAATGAGCTGGTAGAACAAGTTTGGTTTACGGTGGTTACTCTTTGCAGTTTGTCGAATAAGCAGATCGCCCCTTCTGCTCAAGCATCACGTCTGCTCAGCGGTGAATCTCTTTAATTAGAAAACTGACAAAAAAGACAAAAAATGAAATATCACCCATTAGCTGATTAGCATACCCAAAAAGCAATGCTTTAGCTCAGGGTTACTCTTTTAAACTTTTCCTCGGGCTGTCTTAGGATTTTAAGCTCCAGGTTTCTTATGCATGTCAGCCTGCCCGCTTATGGTGTTTTGTCTTGCAGTGCTTCCTCCTTTGTCCCCAGGACTGTACTGGAAAGGATGCTCTACATAAGGAGATCTCACCAGAAGTACATCTGTTCCCAGGGAGGGCGAGCCAGTGTGGACAGCACCTATCAGCCACTTTCTTGAGTTTCTTCCTGCTGCCCTTCCACGCCACATCAGTTTCTCTTTTTACACCTCTTTCTTCTCCAGTGTGGCCTCCAGACTGCTTGCTGCAAGGCAAATCAAAGTGTGGCGGGGGGTGTCAAGCCTGGGATGCTGACAGCACCATCGTGTACTGGCTTAGCTGATGTGCTGTGGCACCCAGGATGTCATCAACTCTCAGAGAAAGCAAACACCTGCGTCTGCGCTAGCACTTTGACTTTAGCCCCATTTGCTCTTACTCTGCCTTACATTTTCCTTTTCAGTCATCAACTCTCAGAGAAAGCAAACACCCGCATGCTGTGCTAGCACTTTGACTTTAACCCCATTTGCTCTTACTCTGCCTTACATTTTCCTTTTCAGTCAATACACACCACATCTTCTCACCTGCTGCGTACCATATTTTGCCCACCAAAAGGTGACAGCCATCTGTGGATGCACTAACTCACTCAACCTCTGCCGTTAGTCTTACTGTAATACCTCTTAACTTGTTTTTAAGGAGACAGAGTATAAAACGCACATCAGACATTTTTCCCATGGTATTAACACAGAGCTTAGTCATAGCATCTCCAAGGGGATGACAATATTTTACACTATTTCAGTCTCTGGCTTTAGAATTTGCAGCTCGATGGGCAGGTTTCCCTTTTTGTTGTACTTTTGCAGCAGTCGGGCTAACGTCTCTGTGGCGCAATCGGTTAGCGTTCGGCTGTTAACCGAAAGGTTGGTGGTTCAAGCCCACCCAGGGACGCTGCTTCTTGCTACTGCAAGAGACCTCAGGTTCTGACCTGTTAATAAGCTGCTTTTCCAGACCGTACTTTGGGGCACTGAGGAAACTGGGTTGGGCTACCTGCCAGAGGCCTTATGGCCACCTACCAACTTGAAAACAGGTTGCTAAAAGAGCAGCTGTCTTCTTTTAAAGTACTTTCATCTGTGCATTTAGACACATTTGAAATGTAATCGACAAAATGCTGACAGTTGTTTCTGTGACCTTGCAGTCCTTACATCAGCTGATATACTGCCGCACAACAGAGCAGGATTTTCCCAATTGAAGTAGTTTATCTGAAGCAGTCTAGAGCGCATTAAAAGGTATCTCAAACATCTTGCTCTGTCTCTGGCAAGCTAGACAGCTAGCTAGCTATCTGCCTGTCTATCTATCCATCTAGCTATCTATACATACATATAGCGATCGCTATGGATGGAGAGGCAGATAGGCTGATAGATTTATATGTGTACCCAGACACACACACGCCCGCCCGCATACACGCACGCGGGCGTGCGCTGGTCTATTGACTCTTTGCAGAATTGACTTCCTCGGCTCAAACTTCTGCGACAGATAGCTCGAAGTTAGTTTCCATGTGCAAGAAGTGTACAGTGTAGCACGCTGCAAAATAAACAGAATACACGGCATTTGCAGTAATTAATGAATGCATTTAAAGTACGCTGAACAGCGTGGACAACTTGTTTAGAGAGGTCACCAAGTGAGAGACCCGGTAGGAGAAATATGTCAAAAACAGCAATCTTTCAAGTTTCTGAGCTACACCTTACCCTTTATACTAAGTCTGGCTACAGCACTACAGGTAGGGTCTGACTATCTGGAAATCTGTGCTGTGCCCACTGCTGAAAAGCAGTGATAGAAAGCAGGAAGCTCGTGGCAACGGGCTGGCAGCTAGTTACTAGGCCTGCGGTCAAGGGGACTGTTAATTTATTTTATTTTATTTATTTGCAGTTGGTTTACCAGGATAGTCCATTGGGCCAAAAGAACCCATTTTCAATGGAGTCCTGGGGAGAAAAGCTCCAAAAACAGACAAACTAGGTACATACAGAAGACTTCAACTAATAATTATACAAAAACTAATACAAATTTATACAAAAACTAAACTTCAAAACAGACAAATTAGGTAATTACAAGGATTGCTAATAATAATTATACGAAACTAAGGATAATACATTTGAGTTCAAATTTCAGAAAGGAAATTTCAGTTAAGGAGTCAAACCAAACAAAAATGCCCCATTGGTGAGTCTGGTTAAGTCGCTCGCTCCATCTAATGCAGTCACTAAAGAAGGTTTGTCAGAATCGAACCACGTACCATAGAAATTAATAGTTGCTATAGCTATTAATAGGTTATTAATAGTTCACAGGTATGATCCAGTGCTCTGATGACAAACAAACCAAAAAGGAATCGCATGCTCCCCGTCGGGGAATCGAACCCCGGTCTCCTGCGTGACAGGCGGGGATACTCACCACTATACTAACGAGGAAGACACTCGGCTGCGCTACTCTGCAGTGGCAGATAATTCTTTCTAATGCTGTTTCAAATGGTGTTTTGACATCAGCAGCTTCAAACCACATAGCTCATTCTCCTTTTACTGACTAAAGTGAGGTAATCTGCCAGCGAATTAATTATTCATAGCTACGTGTGGGGAAGAGTTGCTGCACTTGAAACTCACCTGCGACGCTGCACTGAAAATGAGCTATCGGCCAAAAGGGAGGGAAATAAATGTTTTGAATTCAGGGCGTCTCCCGGCCTTCAGCTGAATGAATGGCTGTTCTAACTGAAGAGAGTCTCTTGTCTCTGAAGCTGCTCTGTCCATGTCTTAAGTGCTTCTGATACTAAGGAAACGGCCGAGAAGAATGTAATGTTGAGTTCTAGAAAGTGTGACATCAGGTAATGTTAAGTTCTAGAACGTGTGGCATCAGGATGAAAACTGGTGACCGTATGAGATGCTATCTAATGGAGAAGACATCAGAAGGACTGCTTCACAATGGAGGGCAAAATGTAAGTAAGACACAATGACCTGCATGCCGTGACAGGGCAGAGACGTCATCTACCAGGCCGTGACTGATAGCAGCTAACCTGCAGGCACAAGCCTAACTAAAAAAAGAAGAAAAAACCTGGAAACCCAGAACATCCAAAAAAAGCAGGCGAAAGGAAAGCCTGCAGCTGCTGGATCTCCTCTGATAAGACAAGGGGAGTCTGTTAAGATTACGGCGGCCTAGAAACTCAGCAGTGTTTCAAAAATGAAGAAGAGTGGGATGACGTCTGTGCTGAGTCACAACACCATCTGTTTCCAAATCCGTTTGGTGACAAAGAGAGAATTACAAGTAGGAAAAAAAGTACGGTGAAGCATGGAATTTTGGGTATGCTAATGAGCTGGTAGAACAAGTTTGGTTTACGGTGGTTACTCTTTGCAGTTTGTCGAATAAGCAGATCGCCCCTTCTGCTCAAGCATCACGTCTGCTCAGCGGTGAATCTCTTTAATTAGAAAACTGACAAAAAAGACAAAAAAATGAAATATCACCCATTAGCTGATTAGCATACCCAAAAAGCAATGCTTTAGCTCAGGGTTACTCTTTTAAACTTTTCCTCGGGCTGTCTTAGGATTTTAAGCTCCAGGTTTCTTATGCATGTCAGCCTGCCCGCTTATGGTGTTTTGTCTTGCAGTGCTTCCTCCTTTGTCCCCAGGACTGTACTGGAAAGGATGCTCTACATAAGGAGATCTCACCAGAAGTACATCTGTTCCCAGGGAGGGCGAGCCAGTGTGGACAGCACCTATCAGCCACTTTCTTGAGTTTCTTCCTGCTGCCCTTCCACGACACATCAGTTTCTCTTTTTACACCTCTTTCTTCTCCAGTGTGGCCTCCAGACTGCTTGCTGCAAGGCAAATCAAAGTGTGGCGGGGGGTGTCAAGCCTGGGATGCTGACAGCACCATCGTGTACTGGCTTAGCTGATGTGCTGTGGCACCCAGGATGTCATCAACTCTCAGAGAAAGCAAACACCTGCGTCTGCGCTAGCACTTTGACTTTAGCCCCATTTGCTCTTACTCTGCCTTACATTTTCCTTTTCAGTCATCAACTCTCAGAGAAAGCAAACACCCGCATGCTGTGCTAGCACTTTGACTTTAACCCCATTTGCTCTTACTCTGCCTTACATTTTCCTTTTCAGTCAATACACACCACATCTTCTCACCTGCTGCGTACCATATTTTGCCCACCAAAAGGTGACAGCCATCTGTGGATGCACTAACTCACTCAACCTCTGCCGTTAGTCTTACTGTAATACCTCTTAACTTGTTTTTAAGGAGACAGAGTATAAAACGCACATCAGACATTTTTCCCACGGTATTAACACAAAGCTTAGTCATAACATCTCCAAGGGGATGACAATATTTTACACCATTTCAGTCTCTGGCTTTTGAATTTGCAGCTCGATGGGCAGGTTTCCCTTTTTGTTGTACTTTTGCAGCAGTCAGGCTAATGTCTCTGTGGCGCAATCGGTTAGCGCGTTCGGCTGTTAACCGAAAGGTTGGTGGTTCAAGCCCACCCAGGGACGCTGCTTCTTGCTACTGCAAGAGACCTCAGGTTCTGACCTGTTAATAAGCTGCTTTTCCAGACCGTACTTTGGGGCACTGAGGAAACTGGGTTGGGCTACCTGCCAGAGGCCTTATGGCCACCTACCAACTTGAAAACAGGTTGCTAAAAGAGCAGCTGTCTTCTTTTAAAGTACTTTCATCTGTGCATTTAGACACATTTGAAATGTAATCGACAAAATGCTGACAGTTGTTTCTGTGACCTTGCAGTCCTTACATCAGCTGATATACTGCCGCACAACAGAGCAGGATTTTCCCAATTGAAGTAGTTTATCTGAAGCAGTCTAGAGCGCATTAAAAGGTATCTCAAACATCTTGCTCTGTCTCTGGCAAGCTAGACAGCTAGCTAGCTATCTGCCTGTCTATCTATCCATCTAGCTATCTATACATACATATAGCGATCGCTATGGATGGAGAGGCAGATAGGCTGATAGATTTATATGTGTACCCAGACACACACACGCCCGCCCGCATACACGCACGCGGGCGTGCGCTGGTCTATTGACTCTTTGCAGAATTGACTTCCTCGGCTCAAACTTCTGCGACAGATAGCTCGAAGTTAGTTTCCATGTGCAAGAAGTGTACAGTGTAGCACGCTGCAAAATAAACAGAATACACGGCATTTGCAGTAATTAATGAATGCATTTAAAGTACGCTGAACAGCGTGGACAACTTGTTTAGAGAGGTCACCAAGTGAGAGACCCGGTAGGAGAAATATGTCAAAAACAGCAATCTTTCAAGTTTCTGAGCTACACCTTACCCTTTATACTAAGTCTGGCTACAGCACTACAGGTAGGGTCTGACTATCTGGAAATCTGTGCTGTGCCCACTGCTGAAAAGCAGTGATAGAAAGCAGGAAGCTCGTGGCAACGGGCTGGCAGCTAGTTACTAGGCCTGCGGTCAAGGGGACTGTTAATTTATTTTATTTTATTTATTTGCAGTTGGTTTACCAGGATAGTCCATTGGGCCAAAAGAACCCATTTTCAATGGAGTCCTGGGGAGAAAAGCTCCAAAAACAGACAAACTAGGTACATACAGAAGACTTCAACTAATAATTATACAAAAACTAATACAAATTTATACAAAAACTAAACTTCAAAAACAGACAAATTAGGTAATTACAAGGATTGCTAATAATAATTATACGAAACTAAGGATAATACATTTGAGTTCAAATTTCAGAAAGGAAATTTCAGTTAAGGAGTCAAACCAAACAAAAATGCCCCATTGGTGAGTCTGGTTAAGTCGCTCGCTCCATCTAATGCAGTCACTAAAGAAGGTTTGTCAGAATCGAACCACGTACCATAGAAATTAATAGTTGCTATAGCTATTAATAGGTTATTAATAGTTCACAGGTATGATCCAGTGCTCTGATGACAAACAAACCAAAAAGGAATCGCATGCTCCCCGTCGGGGAATCGAACCCCGGTCTCCCGCGTGACAGGCGGGGATACTCACCACTATACTAACGAGGAAGACACTCGGCTGCGCTACTCTGCAGTGGCAGATAATTCTTTCTAATGCTGTTTCAAATGGTGTTTTGACATCAGCAGCTTCAAACCACATAGCTCATTCTCCTTTTACTGACTAAAGTGAGGTAATCTGCCAGCGAATTAATTATTCATAGCTACGTGTGGGGAAGAGTTGCTGCACTTGAAACTCACCTGCGACGCTGCACTGAAAATGAGCTATCGGCCAAAAGGGAGGGAAATAAATGTTTTGAATTCAGGGCGTCTCCCGGCCTTCAGCTGAATGAATGGCTGTTCTAACTGAAGAGAGTCTCTTGTCTCTGAAGCTGCTCTGTCCATGTCTTAAGTGCTTCTGATACTAAGGAAACGGCCGAGAAGAATGTAATGTTGAGTTCTAGAAAGTGTGACATCAGGTAATGTTAAGTTCTAGAACGTGTGGCATCAGGATGAAAACTGGTGACCGTATGAGATGCTATCTAATGGAGAAGACATCAGAAGGACTGCTTCACAATGGAGGGCAAAATGTAAGTAAGACACAATGACCTGCATGCCGTGACAGGGCAGAGACGTCATCTACCAGGCCGTGACTGATAGCAGCTAACCTGCAGGCACAAGCCTAACTAAAGAAAAAGAAGAAAAAACCTGGAAACCCAGAACATGCAAAAAAAAAAAAAAAAAAAAAAAAAAGCAGGCGAAAGGAAAGCCTGCAGCTGCTGCATCTTTTCTGATAAGACAAGGGGAGTCTGTTAAGATTACGGCGGCCTAGAAACTCAGCAGTGTTTCAAAAATGAAGAAGAGTGGGATGACGTCTGTGCTGAGTCACAACACCATCTGTTTCCAAATCCGTTTGGTGACAAAGAGAGAATTACAAGTAGGAAAAAAAGTACGGCGAAGCATGGAATTTTGGGTATGCTAATGAGCTGGTAGAACAAGTTTGGTTTACGGTGGTTACTCTTTGCAGTTTGTCGAATAAGCAGATCGCCCCTTCTGCTCAAGCATCACGTCTGCTCAGCGGTGAATCTCTTTAATTAGAAAACTGACAAAAAAGACAAAAAAATGAAATATCACCCATTAGCTGATTAGCATACCCAAAAAGCAATGCTTTAGCTCAGGGTTACTCTTTTAAACTTTTCCTCGGGCTGTCTTAGGATTTTAAGCTCCAGGTTTCTTATGCATGTCAGCCTGCCCGCTTATGGTGTTTTGTCTTGCAGTGCTTCCTCCTTTGTCCCCAGGACTGTACTGGAAAGGATGCTCTACATAAGGAGATCTCACCAGAAGTACATCTGTTCCCAGGGAGGGCGAGCCAGTGTGGACAGCACCTATCAGCCACTTTCTTGAGTTTCTTCCTGCTGCCCTTCCACGTCACATCAGTTTCTCTTTTTACACCTCTTTCTTCTCCAGTGTGGCCTCCAGACTGCTTGCTGCAAGGCAAATCAAAGTGTGGCGGGGGGTGTCAAGCCTGGGATGCTGACAGCACCATCGTGTACTGGCTTAGCTGATGTGCTGTGGCACCCAGGATGTCATCAACTCTCAGAGAAAGCAAACACCTGCGTCTGCGCTAGCACTTTGACTTTAGCCCCATTTGCTCTTACTCTGCCTTACATTTTCCTTTTCAGTCATCAACTCTCAGAGAAAGCAAACACCCGCATGCTGTGCTAGCACTTTGACTTTAACCCCATTTGCTCTTACTCTGCCTTACATTTTCCTTTTCAGTCAATACACACCACATCTTCTCACCTGCTGCGTACCATATTTTGCCCACCAAAAGGTGACAGCCATCTGTGGATGCACTAACTCACTCAACCTCTGCCGTTAGTCTTACTGTAATACCTCTTAACTTGTTTTTAAGGAGACAGAGTATAAAACGCACATCAGACATTTTTCCCATGGTATTAACACAGAGCTTAGTCATAGCATCTCCAAGGGGATGACAATATTTTACACTATTTCAGTCTCTGGCTTTAGAATTTGCAGCTCGATGGGCAGGTTTCCCTTTTTGTTGTACTTTTGCAGCAGTCGGGCTAATGTCTCTGTGGCGCAATCGGTTAGCGCGTTCGGCTGTTAACCGAAAGGTTGGTGGTTCAAGCCCACCCAGGGACGCTGCTTCTTGCTACTGCAAGAGACCTCAGGTTCTGACCTGTTAATAAGCTGCTTTTCCAGACCGTACTTTGGGGCACTGAGGAAACTGGGTTGGGCTACCTGCCAGAGGCCTTATGGCCACCTACCAACTTGAAAACAGGTTGCTAAAAGAGCAGCTGTCTTCTTTTAAAGTACTTTCATCTGTGCATTTAGACACATTTGAAATGTAATCGACAAAATGCTGACAGTTGTTTCTGTGACCTTGCAGTCCTTACATCAGCTGATATACTGCCGCACAACAGAGCAGGATTTTCCCAATTGAAGTAGTTTATCTGAAGCAGTCTAGAGCGCATTAAAAGGTATCTCAAACATCTTGCTCTGTCTCTGGCAAGCTAGACAGCTAGCTAGCTATCTGCCTGTCTATCTATCCATCTAGCTATCTATACATACATATAGCGATCGCTATGGATGGAGAGGCAGATAGGCTGATAGATTTATATGTGTACCCAGACACACGCCCGCCCACATACACGCACGTGGGCGTGCGCTGGTCTATTGACTCTTTGCAGAATTGACTTCCTCGGCTCAAACTTATGCGACAGATAGCTCGGAGTTAGTTTCCATGTGCAAGAAGTGTACAGTGTAGCACGCTGCAAAATAAACAGAATACACGGCATTTGCAGTAATTAATGAATGCATTTAAAGTACGCTGAACAGCGTGGACAACTTGTTTAGAGAGGTCACCAAGTGAGAGACCCGGTAGGAGAAATATGTCAAAAACAGCAATCTTTCAAGTTTCTGAGCTACACCTTACCCTTTATACTAAGTCTGGCTACAGCACTACAGGTAGGGTCTGACTATCTGGAAATCTGTGCTGTGCCCACTGCTGAAAAGCAGTGATAGAAAGCAGGAAGCTCGTGGCAACGGGCTGGCAGCTAGTTACTAGGCCTGCGGTCAAGGGGACTGTTAATTTATTTTATTTTATTTATTTGCAGTTGGTTTACCAGGATAGTCCATTGGGCCAAAAGAACCCATTTTCAATGGAGTCCTGGGGAGAAAAGCTCCAAAAACAGACAAACTAGGTACATACAGAAGACTTCAACTAATAATTATACAAAAACTAATACAAATTTATACAAAAACTAAACTTCAAAAACAGACAAATTAGGTAATTACAAGGATTGCTAATAATAATTATACGAAACTAAGGATAATACATTTGAGTTCAAATTTCAGAAAGGAAATTTCAGTTAAGGAGTCAAACCAAACAAAAATGCCCCATTGGTGAGTCTGGTTAAGTCGCTCGCTCCATCTAATGCAGTCACTAAAGAAGGTTTGTCAGAATCGAACCACGTACCATAGAAATTAATAGTTGCTATAGCTATTAATAGGTTATTAATAGTTCACAGGTATGATCCAGTGCTCTGATGACAAACAAACCAAAAAGGAATCGCATGCTCCCCGTCGGGGAATCGAACCCCGGTCTCCCGCGTGACAGGCGGGGATACTCACCACTATACTAACGAGGAAGACACTCAGCGGCGCTGCTCTGCAGTGGCAGATAATTCTTTCTAATGCTGTTTCAAATGGTGCTTTGACATCAGCAGCTTCAAACCACATAGCTCATTCTCCTTTTACTGACTAAAGTGAGGTAATCTGCCAGCGAATTAATTATTCATAGCTACATGTGGGGAAGAGTTGCTGCACTTGAAACTCACCTGCGACGCTGCACTGAAAATGAGCTATCGGCCAAAAGGGAGGGAAATAAATGTTTTGAATTCAGGGCGTCTCTCGGCCTTCAGCTGAATGAATGACTGTTCTAACTGAAGAGAGTCTCTTGTCGCTGAAGCTGCTCTGTCCATGTCTTAAGTGCTTCTGATACTAAGGAAACGGCCGAGAAGAAAGTAATGTTGAGTTCTAGAATGTGTGACATCAGGTAATGTTAAGTTCTAGAACGTGTGGCATCAGGATGAAAACTGGTGACCGTATGAGATGCTATCTAATGGAGAAGACATAAGAAGGACTGCTTCACAATGGAGGGCAAAATGTAAGTAAGACACAATGACCTGCATGCCGTGACAGGGCAGAGACGTCATCTACCAGGCCGTGACTGACAGCAGCTAACCTGCAGGCACAAGCCTAACTAAAAAAAGAGAAGAAAAAACCTGGAAACCCAGAACATCCAAAAAAAGCAGGCGAAAGGAAA
>NC_056729.1:1819164072-1819257589 GCF_019279795.1 Protopterus annectens | reverse complement strand
TATGAATAATTAATTCGCTGGCAGATTACCTCACTTTAGTTAGTAAAAGGAGAATGAGCTATGTGGTTTGAAGCTGCTGATGTCAAAACACCATTTGAAACAGCAATAGAAAGAATTATCTGCCACTGGAGAGCAGCACAGCCGAGTGTCTTCCTCGTTAGTATAGTGGTGAGTATCCCCGCCTGTCACGCGGGAGACCGGGGTTCGATTCCCCGACGGGGAGCATGCGATTCCTTTTTGGTTTGTTTGTCATCAGAGCACTGGATCATACCTGTGAACTATTAATAACCTATTAATAGCTACATCAACTATTAATTTCTATGGTACGTGGTTCGATTCTGACAAACCTCCTTTAGTGACTGCATTAGATGGAGCGAGCGACTTAACCAGACTCACCAATGGGGCATTTTTGTTTGGTTTGACTCCTTAACAGTCCCCTTGACTGCAGGCCTAGTAACTAGCTGTCAGCCCGTTGCCACGAGCTTCCTGCTTTCTATCACTGCTTTTCAGCAGTGGGCACAGCACAGATTTCCAGATAGTCAGACCCTACCTGTAGTGCTGTAGCCAGACGTAGTATAAGGGGTAAGGTGTAGCTCAGAAACTTGAAAGATTGCTGTTTTTGACATATTTCTCCTACTGGGTCTCTCACTTGGTGACCTCTCTAAACAAGTCGTCCACACTGTTCAGCGCACTTTAAATACATTCATTAATTACTGCAAATGCCGTGTATTCTGTTTATTTTGCAGCGTGCTACACTGTACACTTCTTGCACGTGGAAACTAACTCCGAGCTATCTGTCGCATAAGTTTGAGCCGAGGAAGTCAATTCTGCAAAGAGTCAATAGACCAGCGCACGCCCACGTGAGTGTATGTGGGCGGGCGTGTGTCTGGGTACACATATAAATCTATCAGCCTATCTGCCTCTCCATCCATAGCGATCGCTGTATGTATGTATAGATAGCTAGATAGCTAGATGGATAGATAGACAGGCAGATAGCTAGCTAGCTGTCTAGCTTGCCAGAGACAGAGCAAGATGTTTGAGATACCTTTTAATGTGCTCTAGACTGCTTCAGATAAACTACTTCAATTGAGAAAATCCTGCTCTGTTGTGCGGCAGTACATCAGCTGATGTAAGGACTGCAAGGTCACAGAAACAACTGTCAGCATTTTGTCGATTACGTTTCAAATGTGCTTAAATGCACAGATGAAGGTACTTTAAAAGAAGACGGCTGCTCTTTTAGCAACCTGTTTTCAAGTTGGTAGGTGGCCATAAGGCCTCTGGCAGGTAGCCCAACCCAGTTTCCTCAGTGCCCCAAAGTACGGTCTGGAAAAGCAGCTTATTGACAGGTCAGAACCTAAGGTCTCTTGCAGTAGCAAGAAGCAGCGTCCCTGGGTGGGCTTGAACCACCAACCTTTCGGTTAACAGCCGAACGCGCTAACCGATTGCGCCACAGAGACATTAGCCTGACTCCTGCAAAAGTACAACAAAAAGGGAAACCTGTCCATCGAGCTGCAAATTCAAAAGCCAGAGACTGAAATGGTGTAAAATATTGTCATCCCCTTGGAGATGTTATGACTAAGCTTTAAAATGTCTGATGTGCGTTTTATACTCTGTCTCCTTAAAAACAAGTTAAGAGGTATTACAGTAAGACTAACGGCAGAGGTTGAGTGAGTTAGTGCCTCCACAGATGGCTGTCACCTTTTGGTGGGCAAAATATGGTACACAGCAGGTGAGAAGATGTGGTGTGTATTGACTGAAAAGGAAAATGTAAGGCAGAGTAAGAGCAAATGGGGTTAAAGTCAAAGTGCTAGCACAGCATGCAGGTGTTTGCTTTCTCTGAGAGTTGATGACATCCTGGGTGCCACATCACATCAGCTAAGCCAGTACACGATGGTGCTGCCAGCATCCCAGGCTTGACACCCCCCGCCACACTTTGATTTGCCTTGCAGCAAGCAGTCTCGAGGCCACACTGGAGAAGAAAGAGGTGTAAAAGCAGAAACTGATGTGGCGTGGACGGGCAGAAGGAAGAAACTCAAGAAAGTGGCTGATAGGTGCTGTCCACACTGGCTCGCCCTCCCTGGGAACAGATGTACTTCTGGTGAGATCTCCTTATGTAGAGCATCCTTTCCAGTAGAGTCCTGGGGACAAAGGAGGAAGCACTGCAAGACAAAGCACCATAAGCGGGCAGGCTGACATGCATAAGAAACCCGGAGCTTAAAATCCTAAGACAGCCCGAGGAAAAGTTTAAAAGAGTAACCCTGAGCTAGAGCATTGCTTTTTGGGTATGCTAATCAGCTAAAGGGTGATATTTCATTTTTTGTCTTTTTTGTCAGTTTTCTAATTAAAGAGATTCACCACTGAGTAGGCGTGATGCTTGAGCAGAAGGGGCGATCTGTTTATTCGACAAACTGCAAAGAGTAACCACCGTAAACCAAACTTGTTCTACCAGCTCATTAGCATACCCAAAATTCCATGCTTCACCGTACTTTTTTTCCAACTTGTAATTCTCTCTTTGTCACCAAATGGATTTGGAAACAGATGGTGTTGTGACTCAGCACAGATGTCATCCCACTCTTCATTTTTGAAACACTGCTGAGTTTCTAGGCCGCCGTAATCTTAACAGACTCCCCTTGTCTTATCAGAGGAGATCCAGCAGCTGCAGGCTTTCCTTTCGTCTGCTTTGTTTGGATGTTCTGGGTTTCCAGGTTTTTTTCTTCTTCTTTTTTTTTAGTCAGGCTTGTGCCTGCAGGTTAGCTGCTATCAGTCACGGCCTGGTAGATGACGTCTCTGCCCTGTCACGGCATGCTGGTCATTGTGTCTTACTTACAGATTGCCATCCATTGTGAAGCAGTCCTTCTGATGTCTTCTCCATTAGATAGCATCTCATACAGCCACCAGTTTTCATCCTGATGCCACACGTTCTAGAACTTAACATTACCTGATGTCACACATTCTAGAACTCAACATTACTTTCTTCTCGTCCGTTTCCTTAGTATCAGAAGCACTTAAGACATGGACAGAGCAGCTTCAGAGACAAGAGACTCTCTTCAGTTAGAACAGTCATTCATTCAGCTGAAGGCAGAGAGACGCCCTGAATTCAAAACATTTACTTCCCTCCCTTTTGGCCGATAGCTCATTTTCAGTGCAGCGTCGCAGGTGAGTTTCAAGTGCAGCAACTCTTCCCCACATGTAGCTATGAATAATTAATTCGCTGGCAGATTACCTCACTTTAGTTAGTAAAAGGAGAATGAGCTATGTGGTTTGAAGCTGCTGATGTCAAAACACCATTTGAAACAGCAATAGAAAGAATTATCTGCCACTGGAGAGCAGCACAGCCGAGTGTCTTCCTCGTTAGTATAGTGGTGAGTATCCCCGCCTGTCACGCGGGAGACCGGGGTTCGATTCCCCGACGGGGAGCATGCGATTCCTTTTTGGTTTGTTTGTCATCAGAGCACTGGATCATACCTGTGAACTATTAATAACCTATTAATAGCTACATCAACTATTAATTTCTATGGTACGTGGTTCGATTCTGACAAACCTCCTTTAGTGACTGCATTAGATGGAGCGAGCGACTTAACCAGACTCACCAATGGGGCATTTTTGTTTGGTTTGACTCCTTAACAGTCCCCTTGACTGCAGGCCTAGTAACTAGCTGTCAGCCCGTTGCCACGAGCTTCCTGCTTTCTATCACTGCTTTTCAGCAGTGGGCACAGCACAGATTTCCAGATAGTCAGACCCTACCTGTAGTGCTGTAGCCAGACGTAGTATAAGGGGTAAGGTGTAGCTCAGAAACTTGAAAGATTGCTGTTTTTGACATATTTCTCCTACTGGGTCTCTCACTTGGTGACCTCTCTAAACAAGTCGTCCACACTGTTCAGCGCACTTTAAATACATTCATTAATTACTGCAAATGCCGTGTATTCTGTTTATTTTGCAGCGTGCTACACTGTACACTTCTTGCACGTGGAAACTAACTCCGAGCTATCTGTCGCATAAGTTTGAGCCGAGGAAGTCAATTCTGCAAAGAGTCAATAGACCAGCAATTGTAAGCATGAGGGCATACGTACTTGTGTGCATATGTGTGCATCTGCATGTGTGTGTGTTGTGGTACTGGGACTGGGAGTGGTGTATGTACAGTACTATTAGTTTAAGTTTGTCTCTTTTTTTAAAAGCATGGTGAGTAATAGCTGTTGTGTTACAGGGAGTTGTTTTGTTCTGTACTTTAACTTTATTTATATTGTTTCCTAGAGGTTTAAACATTCAGATGCCTGTTCAGCACAGTAATTAATATCCAATACCCATTCAGGTTTCTGTTCCTAGCACATTTTCATACTAGACAAGGTGTGATGGCTGCAGTGGTTCTGTGTATGGCACTGCTGCAATTTTCGTATTCCTTGCCCTCTGTGTCTCTTTGTATATTGTACTTTACAGGTCTGGGCCTTTTCTTATGCCTGTTATTTTGTTATTTATGAGTTACTTCTATATGCAGCAACACATATTCCTGCTTTTGTGTTTGTTCCAGGAGCACTGCCTGGTTAAAGTATATTATCACACTTTTCAAAACAACCATAAACAACAAATCCTTAGAAATAGGAGCAGGAGCAATCTCCTTTCTGTATGTAATGTGAAAATGTACAGTGTATGATTAAAAAAGTATGACTCTTTTGCAATTAATTTTGTTGTTATGGATGGCTCATGATTTATTTTTTTGGACGATGAAAATCTTAACATGACATCATAAAAGACTAAATCCACAATCTCATATTGGTTATATTAGTGAACAGGCCACTTTTTTTCCAAGTTAATTGCAGCTACAGGGGAGTCAAACATCATTGTAAAATACGCTGTCAGTTATATGTCACAGATGTAACTACTTTAAAATCATAGCCTAATTATTTATTAGTTAAACAGCAATTAAGAAAGTAGCTCTTCCTCTAAGGAGTACATTTTTTAATTCCCAGAATGCTTTGTTGGCATTTGGCAAACATACACCATAACTAATTTGATATATAAGTTTGCAGGGGGTTCATAAGAACAAAACAAAAAGATACACTTTTCAACAAGAAAACTAAAGCATTAAAATATGTTATAATCTTTATTTCATTTCCAAATTGGTTGCAGTTCTAAAAACTAAAATACACTCAAAACATTAATTGTAAAATAGATATGCATGAAAGTGCAATAATACACTTTTTGTAACTTGCTCATTCTTACACTATCCAGCTGTAAACTGAGGCAGGCACACCCAAATGAAAAGATAGAAAGGTTGTTTGTAGTTCACAGATGTCTGTTGTAAACTATAATACACAAAAAAAGTTACATATCCTCATTACATGTTAACACCCAGGAATTCTGTGAGAACCATCTATTATATTTTAGAATGGTCAGTGTGACGCCTGTGCACTGGCCCAGCAATCAAGGAGCCTCAGTCCTCACCACTAACACCAGTGAGGGGCATCCATATAGGGAAAGGATAATAAATATACACACAATAAAGTACAATTTCCCTTAAGAGCACACAGAGATCACAGTCAATGTGGGTTTGGTTTCTCCCTTTCTCTCCAGGTCCCCAATAAGACTCCCCACTGGCACAGCTATAGGGTTCAGATCTCAGCCTAGCTGGGCAAGCTAAAACCTCCAGCACCCTCTCTGTCTAACCAGTGCTTTGTGTCCCTGCCCAAGTAGGTGACACAAACACACTTTGAGATAGGAATTTATACAACCACACAGACACTCCTGGGGAAGGCTGGCACAGATTCTCCAGCTGTGCCCCTTTACCCAGACTATACAGTAGTACCACTGGCCACCACCCACTATTTATTTAAGTATTTATTTACGTTTGATGACCGGGGTAGTCCACTGGGCAGATAAAGAGCCTGTTTTCAGTGGAGGCCCGGGGAGAAAAGCTCCAAATCTTACAGTTACAATAATTACAATTTTAAATGAATATAATATTGCAAAAAAAAAAAAACACAATGGTATGTACAGAAAAAAAGACATTCACATAAGAATAAACAATTTGTAAAGATAATGGTGTACATAATGACAGTGACTAACAGTTCATGGCAGTTAGGTAGACAAAATGTTTTTGTATTCTGAAAATTTTCAGTCAGAGTACTTAGCAAGGACATTTGTCGACCATACAGCTGCTAGGTCCTGTCATGGCTATGTAAAAATTTATTGTGATGGGAGAATAAGTCTAATATTATATGCGCAAGGAGGCATAATAAGATGGACATTAGAGAGAAATTTGACTCTGGAAGGGAATAGAAAGATAAGGAATGAGGCAGTGGTTAAGGGAGAAAAAAATGAGTTGGTTACAGTGGAGACTAATAAGAGAGGTGGAGAGGTGGATTAGAGGGGTTTATGTTGGAGTGTGACATGGGCATTTCCATTTAGATGACAGATGGGAGAAAAGCTGAGATAAGATTTTTGTGTGGTTAGGTAGGTTGTGCAGGTGAGGGGGGAGAGAGTTCCACTTTTTAGCTAAGGAGAAGGACATTAGTAGTTGGACTGGTGGACGTGAAGGTTTGTGCACCTGGAGGAGACTTTGGTTTAATGATCTGGGTGAGCGGTTGGGTATATAGGTATTTAAGGAGGAGGCGAGAGATGGGCTGTCTGAAGGTTTAAAGATGAGCTTGTGGGCTATTGTGAGTTGTAGGTAGCTGAGATAGTTGGGTAGTTCACGACAATTCAGGGTGAGGAGGGAGTGGTAGTGCTGGGATGAATTCTTAGAATTGGTTGCAAATTTCCAAATTTTGTGGTAGCAGTTTTCAAGTTTGGTTCATAGGCCAGTTTGGAGATTGGTGAACAAAGGGGCACCATACAAAAGGGAAGGGAGCAGGAAGGTGGATGCCAGAGTTTGTCGAGTAGATGAGTAGAGGGGGTGAGGAAGCGGTGGTGCCGGTAAAGGAGACCTAACTTCTGGTGGGTTTTCCTAATTGCGATGTGGGTATCAAACTTTAGTGCTTCATCAGCGGTGATGCCAAGAAGCTTGGTATTAGGAACAATTTCAAGGGTGGTGGTGTTTTGGCACTGTATGGTGAATGAGTTTTTGTCTATAGCGGAGTTTTTGGTAGGGGAAAAAATAATTAGTTTTACTTGCATTTAGAGCTAGATGGTTGGACTTCATCCAGGATTCAGTTGTGGAGAAGGCTAATTGAGTTTTTGCTAGGAGATCAGAGGGGGAGAAGGCTGAGCAGATGGTGTTTGAGTCATCTGCATATTGGATCACAGATTATTCTGGCATGGAGTGGGAAAGTTGTTTATGAATAGGTTAAAGAGTAGAGGGCCAAGAACAGAGCTTTGAGGGGTTTCTGTGGGTGTGGGTAGGAAGGGGGAGGTTGAAGGTTTCCATTGCACAGCCTGTTGGTGATTAGACAGGTAGCTGGAAAACCAGGCACTGGGGGAGGGAGTGAGATGTAGGGCGGAGAGTTGGGATAGGAGTAGGGTGTGGGAGATGGTGTCAAAAGCTTTTGAAAGGTCATGCAATAGTGTAGAGATTTGCCTGAGTCGCATTCCAGGTTGATGGTTTCTAAAAAGGAGAGAAGGGCAGTCATGGTACTGTGGCCAGGGCAGAAGCCAGGTTGGGTTGGGGATAGGAGATAGTTTTGGGTTGGATATGTTATGAGTTGTGCTTAAATGTTTTTTGTAGTACTTTTGAGATTGGAGAAAGGATGGCAATAGGCCTAAAGTTAGTGGTGTCTGTGTTTTTACCCCCTTTGTGGAGGGGGATGATGTAAGCATGACACCAGATAGATGGAACGTATAACTCTTGTATGGATCTGTTTATAACAATAAAGATGGAATAGGTGATGCTGTCTGCAGATTGAGGAAGGTGAGTGGAAGATTGTCGGGGGCACTGCGGCAGGGTTTGAGTTTAAGGAGAAGTCTTTTTATAGTGTTTGTGGGGATGGAAGAGATACAGAATGGAGTGGAGTGAGGTAGGGGATTGTGTTCCTGAGAGGAGTGGGAGGGGCTGGGGTGGATGTTATTGGTGGGAAGAAGGAAGAAACTTTGGCAATGCAGTCAGTGAAAAAGGAGTTGAACTGGGTGGCTGTGTCAAGGTCAAAGAGGTTGGGATTTGGGCAGGGGCATTCTTTATTACCAGGGTGCAGAATGGATGAGATAGAGTCCCAGAAGTTTTTGGGATTGGTTGAGTGCAAGGACTGTAGCTTGCAGAAGTGTGCTTTTCGGTCTTTATTAGTTTTATTGTGGAGTTTCAAAGCTGTTTATACTCTAGGTGGGAGTTGGGATTTTTATGTTTTTGATGATGTTTCAATTTTTCCTCTCTTAGATGCATGACTAGTTTAGTTTCTTTGGATAACCAGGGCCAGGGATTGGATTTGACGAATCTGGTTCTCATGGGGGCTTGTTGGTTAAGAATTAGTGGTTGAAATAGGATACAGCATCATCTAGAGGAAGGGTTTTTAGAGGGGACCAGTCAGTATGCCTTAGGCATTCTAAGAAAGTTTGGGGGTTGAAAGAGGAGAGGTTGTGGGATTGGAAGTAGAGGTGTTGCTTTTGTAGAGGAGATGGGAGGCAGTTGTCAAAAACTGGTAAGTGATTACTGAGAGGATCTGATATAGTTCCAGCTGTGGTGATAAGATTTGGGTGAGTTGTAAGGATCCAGTCAATGATGGTACCAGAAGTACCATCTTTGTTTGGTCTGGTTGGCGAGTGAATTAGTTGGGTGAAGTTGTATAGGTTTGGAGTATGGGATGGGGCTTTGCAGTAGATGTTGTTCCAGTTGATGTTGGTGTCCCCGATGATGTAGGTTTCATTTTTTATGTTGGAGAAAAACCAGGAGAGGATGTTTTCAAGAGTACTGATGTTATCGCCAGGGGGAATATAGAGGGCAGCAACACATATTGACTTGTGGTTGTTTATTTTTAATAGACCTATAGTAATTTTGTCGTTGGCAAAATTTGGAATTTATTAATTAATGAGGGGTTATGGTACATATAGCAGGATTGGCATATTATAGCTACTTGCCCTTCTGTAATTGGTTCATTGTTATTGAAAATCATTTTAATTATTCAAGGTGGTAATATTTAATTGTCTTTAATGAAGGGTTTGAGCCAGGCTTCTGTAATAGTGATTAAGTCGGGTGGTTATGAGAGAGCCATGCATGGAGGTTTGGGATTTTATTTCTAAGACTTTGTGCATTAAGAGTAGCGAAGTGAATGCACTTGGGTTTTGTGTACTGACTGGAAGGTATGGTGACATTAATATTAGAGAGGAGTCCATGGCTGGGGTGGATGCCGCCGGCCAGAGAGAGGGAGATATGGCGGAGAAGTAGAGTAAGGTAGTATGTAGGGGATGGAAGATAAGTATGTTGTGAAAGAGATGACTTTTTGGTAAGGCATTTTAGGGATGGGTAGAGGGGGGTGTGGAGGGGGGTAGTATGGGTTTGAACAGGGGGATTAGGTTGGAGTTGTAAAGTTCATGCGAGATGTGTGTGTAAGGAGGGGGAGTGAGGGTGATGGAATGATTTAGTAGAGTGTGTATGAGAAATATGGTTATGGTAGGGAAGTTGTATGAGATAGCTAAGAGAGCAGAGGGAGATTAGAAGGTAATTAATGGGAGATGAGGAGTGTTGATATGTAGAGAGCATTGTGGAAGGACATAGTGGTGGAGGTGATTTGAAATGCAGGTGGGAGAGGCTTAATGTGAAGTATTGCTGTGATTGGTGTGGGAGTGGGGAAGGAGGAGTTATTAGATTGTATAAATGTGAAGTACTGAGGGGTGGTTAGGAATTGGGGCAGGAGGTAGTTAAGAAAGGTGAGCCCACAGAGTGAATGGGTAGGTGGGTAGAGCCCAGGAAGGAGGTGAGGAGAGTCTACACTGGGGAGAAACTGAAATCGAGTGAAATGTGACTTACAACCAGATGAAAAGGGGCTACAGTTATACAGTAGGTGTGTGATAACTTTTTGTTAACACGTTTGTTTAACCCGTGACAAAAATTATAGCTAGGACTTTTGTGGGTAGTGTTGTGTTTCTTAGAGAATGGGGAGTGAGAAGCTAATTTACTAAAAAAATATAACAGTGGAGAACAGGAAAGAGTTACTACTAAAAGCGCAAATGCAGTATGCAATGGTGGCACGCTGGGACACCTGAAGGTGGTGAAAGGAGAACATGCTGCAGGCAAGAAGGATAAGAGAGTGAATACTACGTTCAGTAAGTTCCAACCTACAAGTAGTGGAATTAAACCTAAGTGAGCTTTACAGGGTAGAAAATAAAGCTGGAGGGTCAAGAGAGGCAAGCTTGGGCCTTGGGCAGTAGGCTGCTATCATGCACGTGGGAGGTGCAATTTATAGTTCACAAAGCTAGTAAGCAACAAGTTGCAATGTTAAGGCTACATACACCCAGGGCCGGTGTTAGCATTTTGGGGGCCTCCAGCAAATGTCAAGTTGGGGGCCCCTTAGGCACTTCCAGTATAAGTATCATCCTATCAATGCCATCCATCCTAAGCAGCCTTTATTTGGGTGGTCTGCAAACTTTTTTGGGAATAGTAGCCACAGACAGACCTGCAGCTACAAGCTCTTACATTACAACAGGCCTAACACCACACTATCACTATAATTTGACCTGTCTAACAAAGGTCAGTTACAGTTACTGGCACTTAGTTGCAAAACAATGATACATTGCAACAAGTCATATGTACAGGTCTGGACTTAAAGTGAAATGATGACTGGGCTGACATTTCAATACCCCGTGTAGCACACACACACTCTCACTGCACACAATACACACACACACACACACACAATCCAGTCTCTCTCCTCTGATTTGCACTCCTTTTGGGCTCCCCCATACCATGCATGTTACTTTTCTTCCTTATCTCACATTCTGCCTTACTCTCAGCTTTTTCAAGAAGCCATAACTTTCTATATGCTCTGAAATGCATTTTCACAACCTTTTCATCCAATAATGGCTTGAACAGAAATTATGATTAAGGAAAGAAATTCACTGTTGTGGTTCAGCTTTAGTTTTCCTTGTATCCTTTCAACACACCTTTCCTGAACAAGACAGCCCGGTAATAACCATTTAGGAAATAACTCAAGCCAGGGCCCAAGAAGCCACAGGTTTATAGATGGTCTGAGATGCATTTTAGAGCATTTTCCTCAACATTTTACTCCAATGGTGGCCTAAACAAAAATCATGAAAAAAAAAAAAAAAGAATTTCAGTCTTATTTTTTTTCTTTCAAGGAAGACGTAAGTTGTGCCCAAGGCTTAATTTTTAAAGCTGACAAAATTGTAGCTTACAGTAAACTAACAAGCCAGTAGTTGTGAGAAGTCTTATCTGGGAATACCACTGCCTACCCTCCGTAACCCGCTACAAAAGACAGTCACTGCCACATGCATCCCTCTGGTGTTAGACTGGGATGAAAGCAGAGATTTAAATTACCTCTTTGTCATATATTTCAAGTGACTGCTGATTTGCACATACATAGCACATGTTCTTTACTTAGCCCCTCAAAGACAGACACATATGTGCCTAATACATGATTGTGAGAATGATTTCAGCATAATATATTCAAATTTGTTGCTCCTAGACAGTACACCCTCTCTTACACAAGCTATAAGTAACCTTCTTTGTACACCTCTGAGGGTCTCAGAGAAAACTGCCCTCAGCTCAACGACACAAGCCTTATAAGCAACTTCATGTTGCACACTCTAAGGTTTGACCGTGTGAAAATTAAAGTTGTAATAACCACCTACATGTCTCCAGCCCCTCATAACCTGCCTTAGCAGCTTTCTGTACACTCACATTGGAAGCAGGCTGGTTTTAGAATGGGTGTGGCTGTAAACAGAGAAGGTCATCAGCTTTTTCCTAAAAGAAGGGTCACATCTCAGCACCATTTAGGTTAAACAGCGTATTCAGAAAATTGATACATTTTTCTCCAACAAGCAACAGCTTTGGTGGGGCCTCCACAGATTCAATGATGATTAAGGCGAGTCCCACGTATCCATTTAGACTGGAAGTCTGGTGAGTGGGGGCTACCAGACCCCAGAGGCCTCTATATGTAAGTGTCTGAATGTTCTGTGATATATGTTTATGTCTTAACTTTTGAGAATCCTAATAATTACTTATTTAGGTACATTTTTTACTGATACCCAGAAAGAATAATGTCACTGTGTCCTGGCATTATTGGAGTGCGTACTATATAAAAATCTGGGGATATTTTTACACACACACACACACACACACACACACACACACACACACACACACACACATAAGCCACAGCAGTCCTGAGAGTTTGTACTACTTAATTTCCAGCAAATAGCAACAGATTGTGGAGGGGAGTAGTATGGGTTTGAACAGGGGGATTAGGTTGGAGTTGTAAAGTTCATGCGAGATGTGTGTGTAAGGAGGGGGAGTGAGGGTGATGGAATGATTTAGTAGAGTGTGTATGAGAAATATGGTTATGGTAGGGAAGTTGTATGAGATAGCTAAGAGAGCAGAGGGAGATTAGAAGGGGTAATAAGGAGATGAGGAGTATTGATATGTAGAGCATTGTGGAAGGACATAGTGGTGAGTGATTTGAAATGCAGGTGGGAGAGGCTTAATGTGAGTATTGCTGTGATTGGTGTGGAGTGGGGAAGGAGGAGTTATTAGATGTATAAATGTAGAAGTACTGGGGGTGGTTAGGAATTGGGGGCAGGGTAGTTAAGAAGGGTGAGCCCACAGAGTGAATGGAGTGGGTAGAGCCAGGAAGGAGTGAGAAGTCTACAGGGAGAAACAATCAGTGAAATGTGACTTACAGATAGAAAAGGGGCTACAGTTATACAGTAAGTGTATGATAACTTTTAACACGTTTGTTTAACCGTAAAATTATAGCTAGGACTTTTGTGGGTAGTGTTGTGTTTTAGAGATATGGGGAGGAGAAGCTAATTTACTGAAAATATAACAGTGGAGAACAGGGAAAAGTTACTACTAAAGCGTACGTATGCAATGGTGAAACGCTGACACCTAGTAGTGAAAGGAGAACATGCCAGGCAGAAGGATAAGGAGGAATACTATGTTCAGTAAGTTCCAACCTACAAGTAGTGGAATTAAACCTAAGTGAGCTTTACAGGGTAGAAAATAAAGCTGGAGGGTCAAGAGAGGCAAGCGGGCTGCAGTAGGCTGCTATCATGCACGTGGGAGGTGCAATTTATAGTTCACAAAGCTAGTAAGCAACAAGTTGCAATGTTAAGGCTACATTTTTATTTATTTATTTATTTCACATTTGTTAACCGGGCTAGTCCAACTGGATACATGTCCATTTTCAGTGGAGGCCCGAGGAAAAAAGCTCCACTATCTAATACTTAACAAGCTAAGAATATACAAGTTATACAATAAAACCATTTTCATAAACTTCTTAGTGGCTATCTAAGTGTCTGAGTACAATGTGAGTCAATAGCATGAGTCTATAATAGATGCTTTACTAAGTTATGAAAGTTTTAATATAGACATAAGTAACAAAATCTATAATTTTATATAACTAATGAGCTATAGCCAGAAACATTTTTTTTAAGGGGAAAGTGAATAGTCCTAGAGTAAATGGAAGAGAGGAAAGGAAGATCAGGTGAGAGGAAAGGAGGGAAAGAAAGCAAGAGAGCAAGGTTACCCAGGGTTATTGCAAGAGCAAAGCCAGTGGTTAGTTAGGAAGAGCTTTAGGTTGGTTTTAAATAGTGAACTAGAAGTCAGGGATGTAAGGTCTGGTGGTAGTAGATTCCATATTTTGCCAATTGAGTTAGAAAATATGGAGTCACCTGCTACATTATTTGCTCTAGAGGTTTTTACAAGAGTTTTGTTACAGGAACGTAGATTCCTCATGTTGTGGTAGGGCTTTATGAGGGTAGAGAGCATTGGTGTGTTTTCAGGGTGGTAGAGGACGTTGTGGGCAATAGTGAGTTGATAGTATTGTATGAGGTGGGGTAGTTCCAGCCACCCTAGTTTTATAAGATTCAAGCAATGGTGAGTTCTGTATGGAGAGGCAGTGGCAAATCTGGCGATGTTGTTGTATGATGTGGCTAGTTTATTGAGGTTGTACTTAGACAGATTAGTGTATATAGAAGAAGTACATATAAAAGGGTTGATATTAAGTGGGTTCTAGCTATAGTAGTTCTAGCCTCAGGAGTTAGGAAAGACTTGATTCTATAGAGTGAACCGAGTTTCCTGTTAGTTGCTTTTATAGTGGAGTTGATATGACAGTCAAATTTTAGTTGGTTGTCGATAGTAATACCCAAGAGTTTCGTAGTTTGGTCAGGAGTGATAAGTGTGCCATTGTTTGATGTAAGTGTGAAATCAATGGAGGGTGATAGGTGAGTGGGTGGAAAGAGCAGAAGTTTGGTTTTCTTGGGGTTTAGTAGGAGACAGTGGTTAGAGAACCATTGCTCAATGGTGGTGAAGGTGTGTTGTGTAAGTGAGTGAAGTTCAGTCTGGGTTGAGGCAGAGCAAATGATGGTTGTGTCATCAGCATATTGAATACAAGTAGATAGAGGAGTGGCTAGATGCAGATCGTTGATAAAAATGGAAAACAGAAGAGGACCTAAGATGGAGCCCTGAGGAACTCCTATAGAGGTGGGGAGAAGATTTGAGAGATGGTTGTCCCAGAGAACTGCCTGTTCGCGTTTTTCAAGATAGGATGAGAACCAGCTTAAGGCTTGATTGTCAAGAGAGAGGGAATGTAAGCGTTGTAGGAGAAGTTGATGATTAACCATGTCGAAGGCTTTAGACAGGTCTACAAAGAATGCAGAGGAAGTAGGCTTCCTTTATAAGGGGGAACTAATATTTATCAGCTACTAAAAAGGCCCTTAACAAAGGGTGTCCAATTATTACTGTGCAATATTATTATCCAAATGGTACGTGCAACTGAACAGTCAAGGCTTATTAGAGTGGCTTGGCCAGTATCACTATATCCATGCAATGTACTCTAGAGCTTAAATTAACTCAACATAAAACAGCCACAGTTGAAAGGTTTAAAAAATGTAATAATAAATAAAAACACAAGACAATACGTCTTACTACACAGTGCTAGTCAAGTCTTCAGAAACCACAAAGAAATACTTAAAATAATACAGTAGAAAAGTCCTGACATCAATATATAAAAAAAAAAAGACTGATCTAATCTTCCTATTTCTTAGCTATATCTAAGAGAAAACACAGTTCTAAAATAAACTTACATAGAGAACACAGGCAGAGTGCTGGTGAGTTGGATGTTCTCAAGACAACGCTAAAATGCCCTCATTCATTCTGTCCTTAAGTTGATAACATAGTGCCACTGATTCATTTCAGATTACATAATTTCTTTCTGATTCCCAGGCAAACAGAAACTCAGAGGTGAATAGCCCTTTTCATCTTGCAGCTGGTCAGGAAGCCAGAGGAATAAAAAAATATATACATGCGAATTCTAGCAATTAACTCTGGTCTCAAAACAATAGCCAGAATTTCTTCATCCAGACATCTCGGTTCAGAGTCCTGAGATCAAAAACAGTCATGAAATGCTTGACTTTATCAGCTTTCTTACAGCAGAATACCCTGTTACATTTTTTCAGTTCAACATCCAATACAGTCTTTTCACATTTAAGAGAACAAGCCTGTGGCTTCCATTAACATTTACAAATTACAGAGTTATCCACAAAATTCTATCTAGCTAGGCTGGCAGCCTTTACCTGTCTTCACACCCCCCCCCCCCACCGAAGAACTCAAGCTAGTTTTTCAAGTGACCCTTGAGAAACATTGCTTGAGAGGGTTAGATCTATCTGAGCATACCTTACCCCATTCCCTGTCTTGACAGCTCATCTGTTTTGACATTGCTAATCCCACTGCAGTGCTGCACTGACATATATGCTTGCAACCCTAGGCTCCATCTTAGCAACTTGGCATTTTGCTGGCTGGCTCTGTGTAACCATGTTAGGGGATTCTGGTCTGTAACTACAGTGAATTTTCTTCCATACATATATGGCTGAAGGTTCTGCAGTGCCCACACTAGGGCTAGACATTTCTTTTTTTACAGCTGCATAGCATTCCTCCCTGGGTTGGAGCCTATGGCTGAGATAAACCACTGGGTGCTCTTCTCCATCTGAAGAAATCTGGCTAAGTACAGCCCCACCCCATGGTTTGAAGCATCCACCTGCACAACAAATTGTTTGCTGTAATCTGGACTGGCTAACACAAGGGGTCCTCCCAAAGCTTCCTCAAGCTCCTGGAATGACTGTTCACATGCTGTGGTCCACACTACTCTATCTGGCCTGTTCTTGTCAGGTCTGTGAGGGGAGCAGCTATGGTATTATAACTGGAGGCAAACTTTCTGTAGTACCCTACTGTCCCTAAGAATGCCCTCACCTGATTTTTGGTAACAGGTGCAGGCCATGCCTGAATGGCTTCCACTTTGGCAGGTTCTGGCCTGATTTACCACTCCCCAGTCTATATCCCAGGTAGGAGACCTCTGCCATACTCACCTGACATTTGCTGGGCTTAATGGTCAACCCTGTCCTCTGTAGTCTGCCCAGCACCTCCCTGACATGTTGAAGGTGCTCTTGCCAGGAATGGCAACATCACCTTCAACATGTCAGGGAGGTGCTGGGCAGACTACAGAGGGCAGGGTTAAGGTGCTCTTGCCAGGAATGGCTGTAGATGGCAATATCATCAACATAAGCAAGGGCAGACCCTCCTGCTAGGATATGATCTACAAGCCTCTGGAAAGTCGCTGGGGCATTTTGCATCCCAAAGGGCATCTTTATGAACTCATACAAGCTAAAAGGATTCACAAAGGCTGAACTTCTCTCTAGCAATGAGAGTCAATGGGACCCGCCAGTAACCCTTGGTAAGCTCAATGGTGGTAAGATATTTAGCCCCACCCAGCTGCTCTAAGGCCTCATCTGTCCTAAGCATGGGGTAAGCATCTGACTCTGTGTGACTAATTTCCTGTAGTCCACAGAACCTGGTGCTACCATCCTCCTTTGGCACAAACACCACTGGGGAGGCCCAGGGAGTGTTGGACTCTTGAATCACCCCTAGTTCCAACATCTCCTGTATATCCTTCCTCAGAGTCTGCTTGACTCTCTCAGGCACCCTATAAGGGACCTGCCTAATAGGCCTTTGGAGTCCTGTATCCACCTGGTGCTGCACCAGATGGCTGCACCCTGGTTTCCCAGTGGACATGTCCTCAAACTCCTGCAACTGCTCTGATTTCTCGAACCTGGGTAGGAGATAGCTGCTGGGACACTGCTACCCCTTCCCCTGAGCTGTCAGTCCAAGCTTCACTGAGGAGATTAGTCACCAGATCTCCCTCAGACTCCTCCTGCAAGCCACTGCAAATACTCAGCACAAAGGCCTCCCTATCATGGTAAGGTTTTATCATGTTAACATGGTACAATTTGTGCCCCTGCCTCCTGTCTAGCAATTCCACCATGTAGTTAACATTACTTACCACCTTGTAGGGTGCCTCCCAAGATGCTTGTTGTGTCTGACAGGAATGAGAACCATTGCCTGCTGCCCTACAGCATACTCTCTAGCTCAAGCAGTCCTGTCATACCATATATTTTTCTGTTGCTGGACTTCTGCCAGGTTCTCCTGGGCCAAGCACATGAGTTCCCTGAGCCTTGCCCTGAGGTTTAGGACATATGCCACTGTAGACTCCTTGTGAGAATCACACTCACCTTCCAACTCATCACAAATTAAATATAGAGGTCTCCTCACCCTATGCCCATACAGCAAGTCAAGCGGTGAAAAAAACTGTGGATTCCTGAAGAAACTCTCTGTAAAAAAACAGATGGGGCAACTATTTGTACTACTTCCTCTTAAACTGGTCTGCAAATGCCCATAGCATGGACTTGATTGTAGAGTTTAACCTCTCAACCAGACCATTAGTCTGGGGATGGTAGGGGGTGGTCTTCAGATGTTTCATTCCACAGGACTTCCACAGACAAGCCAGCAGGTCTCACATGAAATTGGCACCTCTCAGTCAGTATTTCTTCTGGGAAACCTACCCTGCTGAAAATCTATAAAGTACAGTTTTGTACCTACCATAAATGTAGATGTCCGAGAGGTATGCATCTGCAGTCCTTACAAATGGGTTGTCCTGGCCTCAGGCAGCCCTTCGGTCGGCCGGATTCCAAAGTCTGGGTCTGGCCTCGGCTGATGTCGCACTTCACCGGACGTCATAGCTGCAGTTCAGTGGGTATAAAGGCATCAGCCAACGCCATTTTCCTCAGTGTTTCTTGCCCCAGATGCCAGGTGCCCTCTAGGAAGGCTAAATTTGGATAAATGCAAATGTTTCCAAACAATAGAGAGCAAATAGAAATAAACATGTATATACATATATACAAACAAATACACCATAATAGATTCCCCCAGCTAGCTACAAGATGGGCAAATACCCTAGGAGTACCACAGAGGGAAGGAGGGTAATCCTGACTGCAGATGCATACCTCTCGGACATCTACATTTATGGTAGGTACAAAACTGTACTATGTCCTTCAAGGATGCATCTGCAGTCCTTACAAATGGGTAGAATACCATAGCCAAACTGGGGGAGGAGGCACTAAGGAGGCACTAAGAGTTTATGGTGTAGTTAAGATCCCTTGCAAAACAGCAGTGGCAAAACCTGCTCGGGATCTGGAGTATAAAGGCAGATTATAATGCTTGGCAAATGTATGCACGGAGCTCCAAGTAGCAGCCTCTAAAATGTCTTTGGTAGCCACTCCTCATAAGAAAGCTGTAGTAGTGGCTGTAGCCCTTGTGGAATGAGGTCTGATGTTTTCTGGAGTTGCCTTTCCATGAAAAGAGTAACAAAATCTAATGCAATTTCCTATCCATTTTGAGATTGTTTGTTTTGAAATTGCTTTTCCTTCCATTCCTGTTGCATATGCTACCAGAAGCTGGTCAGTTTTTCTATAGTTCTTGGTTCTGTCCAGGTAGTAGCGCAATTGTCTGTGTACATCCAAGGTATGCAGCAATTTTTCCCCCCTGTTCTGTGGGTTGGGGAAGAATGTAGGTAGGTGTATTGCTTGGTTTAAAGATACCCTGGAGACCACTTTTGGCATAAAGGTAGGATTAGTTCTCATGGACACTCTATCCTGATGGAAGATAAGGAAGGGCTGTACTGCCATTAATGCCTGTAATTCAGAAACCCTTCTAGCTGAAGTGATTGCAAGCAGGAATGCAGTCTTCCAAGATAAGTACTGTAATTCTGCTGTTGCTG
Source organism: Protopterus annectens (assembly GCF_019279795.1). Taxonomy (NCBI): domain Eukaryota; kingdom Metazoa; phylum Chordata; order Ceratodontiformes; family Protopteridae; genus Protopterus; species Protopterus annectens. The sequence continues at coordinate 1,819,238,387 of NC_056729.1, read as the reverse complement.
CTGGTTCAAAAGGGGGGGGGGGGAAGAGTGTCAACTTTTCTAACACAAAGTTCAAGTCCCATGTAGGCAATGGTGGTTTCCTTGGTGGTTTTACATTTTTAATTCCTCTGAGAAACTGTCTGAGTAGAGGTTGAGAAAAGACTGGAGGATCCATGTTGTATTCTGCTGAAATTGCTGATGCATGAATCTTAATGGAAGAGTAAGACAGACCATTGTGGAAAAGCTCTGCTAAATATTCCAGGATGTTAGCTATGTTTGCCAATGATGCATCTACTCCTTTTGTTGCACTCCAAATGAGATATCTTTTCCATTTTGCTGAATAAGTTTTTCTTGTTGAGGGTCTGCGAGCCTCCAAGATAATGTCTCTAACTCTTTGAGATAAATTTGGGTTATTTTTCCTTATGTAATGTTCCAAGCAGCTAGCTGCAGAGTTTTCAAGTTTGGATGCAGGATTTTGAAGTTGTTCTGTGTTAGCAGTAGAGGTATTAGGGGTAGAGGCCATGCGTGTTCTCGGGACATACTCCTCAGTAGCGGGTACCAATGTTGCCTCGGCCAATCAGGAGCTATCAAGATGATCCTCGGGTGATCTTCTTTGATCTTCAGTAGCACTTTGTGCATCAAAGGAAGAGGTGGGAATGCATATGCTGTCAGGTTTTCCCAACTGAAGGATAGGGAGTCCAACCTTCCAAGCAAGTGGGTGGTATGTCCTTGTGCAGAATTTTTTCAATTGGTGGTTGTGTGGGGGTGCGAACAGGTCTATTTCTGGCAGTCCCCATTTCCTTGTGATGGTTTTGAAGATGTCTGGATGCAGCATCCATTCGTGGGTATCTGTGGTGGTTCTGCTTAAGATGTCTGCTAGTATATTTTCTTTTCCTGGCACGAATATGGCTTGGAGCTGAATGTTGAGGCTCAGGGCCACATTCCAGAGGTCCATTGCCATCCGGCATAGAGGATATGAATGTGTGCCTCCCTGTTTGTTGATATACCACATAACTGTGGTGTTGTCCGTCCTCATCAGCAAATGACCCTGTTGAAGAAATGGTCTGAATGTCTGAATTGCCTGTTTTACTGCCAGCATCTCTTTTTGATTTATGTGTAGGTTCATCTGGTCTTGAGTCCATAAGCCTTGTATACACTTGCCCACCATGTGTGCCCCCCATCCGAGGTCTGAGGTGTCCGTGGTGATAGTCTGGCTTGGGTGAGGCCTGTGGAAGGGCAGTCCTTTGTTCAATTGGCAGGCCTGGGCCCACCACTGGAATTCTTGCTTCAGGCATGGAATTATTGGAATTTGGGTTTCTAGGCTGTGTTTGTGCTGAGACCATAAATTCCTCAGGTACCACTGCAACTTCCTCATATGTAGTCTGGCATGTGGAATTATTATTATGCAGGATGCCATGTAACCCAGGGCTTGCAGGATTTTCCTTGCTGTAAGCTGGTTCTGTGTTGTTAATGCCATGAAATAGAGTGGTAGCTGCTTCTGTTTTTCTGCTGTGAGGAATGCCATCTGGTTTGATGTGTCCAGTTCTGCACCCAGGAAGGTTATCCTTTGGGATGGTATCAGCCTTGACTTTTTTGTGTTGACTGTGTATCCCAGGGCTTGCAGCAGGTGAATAACCTTTTCCAAATCTTTTGTTAATTTGTTTTTGCTGTCCGCTTGTAACAGGCAGTCGTCCAGGTATGGATAAATTTGAATTCCCTGAAGCCTGCAATGAGCAATTACTGATGCCAGGCATTTCGTGAATACTCTGGGTGCAGTAGATAAGCCAAAAGGCAATGCTGAGAATTGATAATGCTCTGATCCTGCAAGAAATCTGAGGTATCTTCTGCAATTTGGTCGTATGGGGACGTGCAGGTATGCCTCCTTGAGATCCAGAGTCACCAGCCAAGACTCCTTGCCCAGCATGGGAAGAAGTTGCTGTAGGGTCAGCATTTTGAATTTTGGAACAATGAGATATGTGTTTAGAGCGGACAGGTCGAGGATAGGTCTCCATTGGTTTTCCTTTCTTGGTACTAGGAAAAGCCTTGAATAAAATCCTTGTCCTTGTTCCATAGTCGGTACCTTTTCTATAGCTCTCATCCTTAGTAAGTGGTCTATTTGCTGTAGAGCGTTTGTCATAGGTTCATAGGTTCCTTTAGTTTGTCTCTGGGTGATGGTCTAATGAGTGATGAGTACAGGCGATGACCTCCCTGATCTAGATGGCCATGGCTCTGGCACCAGTTATCCGTTTCTGTGAGGCCCTTCTGAAGGATATCTGTGTCAGATGTGCTATGGCGCCCAGTTTGCAGTCATCTGCAAACTTTGTCAGCCATAACCCTCCTGTGTTTGCTTGTACTTCAGAAAAGTAGACCCAGGACTGAGCCTGTGGGACACCACTTGTGACAGGCTTTGAGTCTGACATGGCTCCAGCAACTCTGACCCTGTGGGTTCTGTCACTTAGCCAGTTTGCAACCCATCTTGTGATGTATGGGTTTACATTCAAGCTGATGAGTTTTTGATGATACCGCCTTTGCCAGGTCAAGGTAGGCTGTATGGACTGCCTTTCCTCATCAATGGCCTTGGTGACTGTCTCAAAAGTCAACCAAGTTTAAAAGGCATGATCTGCCTTTGACAAAGCCAAACTGGGTTGGATCCAAAGTCTGCAAGTTCCCTATGTCTTTATTTATGAGTTCCATTATGATCCTCTCCATGGCTTTGCAGATAAGGCTTGTCAAGCTAATGGGGCGGTGGGACCACAGTGGCTAAGATTAAACAGCTGTCCTAACTGCGGTTTAATTCCTCATTGAGTTCATGGAGGTCCCATGGATGCTGTGTTTTGCTTTGGAGAGAGCAGTTCTCACCTGAGATGTTTGGGGGCTACAATCCTCTGGTATAGATATCTCTCCTTTTGGGAGGAGGGGAAGAAGTTTGCACTGAACCTGTCAGCCAGTATGTTGGCAATGTGTGTAGGTTCAGTAATCTTCACATCATTTTGAACTAATTCTGAGCATATCTGGGAGTTTCCTCCTAGGTTTCTAACATAGCTAAAGAAGGCCTTATGATTGTCTTTTGAATCCTTGGCGATTTTTCTCTCAAATTTGCCTTGGATGATTTTATGAAGCTCTTAGTTTTTACTTATAATGATCAAAGGTGTCTTACCTTTCAAGGATTTTGCTCTATCTTGTAGTAGCTTCTTCCTTTTGTTGTAGAGCTTGTTTATGGCTGGGGTCCACCAGACTGGATGCTTGCCTTTGGTACAAAGAGTCTTAGTTTTGTTTGGGATTGCCTGATCCATGCAGTCCTGTAGGTGCTGGTAGAAGGCATTTTAAGTGATTCAGCGGTTTGAGTAATGTTTACCACTGGCTCAGGGCCTTAAAGGAGAGAAGTGTGAAGTCGGCTTTGAGAAGTTTTTCACTGTGGTCTTTTTGTTTCAGGTGACCTCCAGCGAGATTAGTTTATGATCTGATCTCACCAGTGAGGGGTATACTTCGGGTGTTGAACATTGTGATCCCATGTTCATGATGATGAGATCAAGTATGTTTTCTCCTCTTGTGGGGATGGTGACTAGTTGTTCCATGGCATTTGAGTTTATGAACTCCAGGAACCTTTGGGCTAGAGTGTTTGGGCTTGAGTAATGTTCCCAGTCTATATTAGGGTAGTTGAAGTCACCTAGTATGATGGTGTTTGGAGATACATTTATCCCCTCCATTGTTTTCAGGAAGGCCATGTGAGGTTCCTGAGTTTGAGAGGGTGGCCTGTAACATGCTACAAATTGCAGAGCAGTCTTGCCTATGGTTAATTGCACCTGGATGGTCTCCGATGCATTGTTCCTCCTTTCTTGGTGTTGTCCGATTTTGGGGCGGAAGCATGATATGAGGTGAAACCTGCTAGTGCTGTTTCTGTCACAGCACAGACATCGATGTTCTCCATACTGAGAAGGGCCTGCATCTTGAGATTGAGACTTCTGGCATTGAGCAGCATTATTTTACTTTTTGTGTTCTAGGGTGGTAGGTTTAGAATTTGAGCCTTGCCTAAAAAGGCACTATTTGCCAATATCCGAAGCCTAGGGTGACAGGTGCATGTCATCCCAGGAATTTAAGCCAATTATTAAAGCTGATCATCTTATCACTGTATTGTGGCATCATTCTAGGTGAAGGTAGGATACTGCTCAAGGTCAGGGTCATACCTGCCTGGGCTACATAATCAGAGAGCTCCTCAATGTCTCTTTTCAGGTCGTTGACACCAGCGTGGACAATGACTGAGTTGAGAGACCTGAGTGCTTGTGTTATGTGGTGGATTCTAGCACCGACAGGCAGCTTACTGTGACCTTCTCCTTACTTGTGTCTGACTATGGAGTCACCTATGACAAGTATGTTTGGTGTTGTATTTGGCCTTAAGGGCAGTGACTGCTTTGCACACTGATTTTGTTGTTTATGTGTTGTTTGTGTGGTGTATTGAGTTTGCAGTTGCTTGGGTGTCTGCTTTGGAGGCCTCTGCTGTTTATGTCTTAGTGTGTTTATGTGTTTGATTCAGTGGTGTGGTTGAGTTATGTGAGACTGGTATTGTGGTGTGTCTCCTCCTGCCTGGTCTTGCCAGTCCTGAGTTGAGAGAGCTCAGCCTCCAGTCTGGCTAAATAGCTGCATCTCTCACAAGAGTTAGTGTTACATGGGAAGAGTAGATGGTTGTCCGTGTACATGAGGCAAATGTAACATTGTCTCAGAATTCCCAGATTCACCAAATGGGCGCATCTGACCCTTGACATGCTAGAAAGAATTATGAGTTGGTATGAGACAGAAAAGTAGTAGAGATTTGTATAATATAGGAGTGCTTGACCTGTTACAAGAATACTTATTAGTCAAGTGATATGCTTATAAGACAAGTGCTGAGCTTTTGAGAAGAAAAAGCTATTTGGAACAAGTGCTGCACTTTTAGTGTAGGTGTAAACTGTTTAGGTTCCTAACAGAGCAGTTCTAAGGGAAAATTGAAGAACAGACTTTCTGGAGCCAGAAAGAGTTTAACCTTGTTTAACTGATATCAAATAAAACTACAGTTTCAAGTCAGTAACCACCTCTACAGGGGCAGGGAAGCTGCTCAATGTTAGTCACTGCCACTGATGAACAGAGAGACCCTCCCTCAGCCCAAGCAAAATGGCCTCACAGAAACTTTCAAACAGTTCAGGAACAGCAAGCCTGTAACTGAACTTTTTAACTCTCAGAAAAGTGGGAAAAAAGCAAGATTTTTTTTGTTTTGTTTTTACAGAGATGAGGTTCACAAGTAATATCAAGTTATAACAGTGCAGTAAATGACCCCACACAAGAGTGCTAGGTCAAGGACAGAAAATATGCAAGTTTTAAGAAAAAGCGATTTAAAATTAAGTGCAAACAGGAAATTCAGCAAACAGCTTTTGGTTGTGCTCTAAATACAGCTACTAATACAGAAATCAAGTTTAACAAGCCAGAAAATGCTCAAGCTAGGCAGCTATGCAGAAAAACTTAGCAAATAAACAGAGAAAAATACTTAAAATCTCAAAAGTGGCTCCTTCTTCTCTCGGTGCTTCACCAACAGCCAACAAGCCTGAAAGGCAGACGCTTCAAAACCACGAGGCAACTAGGTTTTAAGAGAGGAAGATGAAGGAGTTATGGAAATGACCCCTAGTGGCCAATAAAACTACAGTTTCAAGTCAGTAACCACCTCTACGGGGGGCAGGGAAGCTGCTCAATGTTAGTCACTGCCACTGATGAACAGAGAGACCCTCTTGGAGGAAGGTTTGGCATTCCTCTCTTCCTTGGAAGAGTATGGAAGTGAAACCTGTAGCCTTTGTCTATTGTCTGTAAAATCCATTTGTCTCCTGTAATGTAATGCCAATTTACTGAAAATAAGGCTAATTTTACGCCTAAGGGTGCTGCCAGTTGTTCCCTGGTAGGCGGTTGCAGAGCCAAGTCACTGATTGTCCTGTAGAAGTGGTAGTGGCTGGATCTGTGGCAGTAGTTTTCTGGCTGTTAGGCTGCCACTGTCGTCCCCTGTAGGCACCTCTGGACTGACCTCTGCCTCTAGGGCATCTATTTCTGCCTCTCTGTGCTCTGGTGGTGTCTGGAAAGGACCAATTCTTGGAAGGCCAGTTCCTACTGAACCTCGGAGGCTGAACCTGTAAGAATTCCTTGACTGTCTGGACAGATTTAGCTTTTTCTTCCACCTTCTTCAACACTTGCTGTGCAGGGGAACCAAACAAACTGTGCTTTTCCATGGGAGCATCTAGAAGCTTTGACTTTACATGGTCTGGTAAGGATTGCTCTTTTAACCATGCATGCCTTCTGATCACTGTACCAGTCATAGCTGATCTAAAGGAAGCCTCCAGTGCATCATAGCTGCATTTTAAGGAATGATTACTGACCTGCTGAGTGTTATGCACCAAATCCTGAAGGGACTTACGGTCTAACGGTTCAGGCGAGGACAGTTTTTTAGTGAGCTGATCTAACAGGAATTCCTGATACTGAATCATGTGGAATTGACAGTTTAAGGCCCTAGCCGAAAGAGTAGCAGAAGTATAAACTTTTTTACCCCATCTCCAATGCCCTAGATTCTCTTTCAGAGGGGAGGGGGTTTTTGGCAGAGGCAGCTGTTACAGCTTTTGGGCCCTGTGAAATAGTCTCTGGATCTGCAATAGGAGCCTTATACAAATGATAATGTGTGTCCGAACCCTGTAGTATCTGTCAGGCTTAGCAGGGGCCGGAGGCAGAGAGTCAGGGGCAGTACAAGCATCAGTAAATGCATCATCCACAACTGTAAGTACTGGAGGAATAGCTAAAGGCCTATGCTGTGGTAAATGTAAAAAGGTCCTAAGCCTTTTCCTGGAGTCTGAAAAATCCTGGCCCTGCCATTGAAATTGTTCCCTCATAGCATGCAAGGTTTCCCCAAAAGAAAATTCCTCAGGAGGAGAGGCAGAAGGTATGGAATCCTCTGCATCAGAGTCCTCATATGGAGAATAAGGGCCTTCTGGAGGATCTGTATGTTCTGAATCATCAGAGAAATAATCTGAAGAAACTGGCTCAGGGGGCTCTGCTCTAAGCCTCTTCTCTGGAGGTGGGTGAGAGGCCCTGTCAGGGTGAGACTGGGTTCCCCTGATCAAAGAAATGAGATCCTCTGCTAGACTAAGCATTTGAGTACTAGAGCTAGGCCGGTGAGAGGGGGCTTTAGCAGGCACGGCCTTTGAAGATTTAGCTGCTTTAGCCCTGGCAAAAGCCTTAATTGACATGGATGCAGGGGGCCTAGCAGCTCCACGTGCAGGAGTAGATACATCTAAGGGGACAGTATCTGATAAATCCTGAGAAACTGTAAGAGCAGGTGGAATTTCAGTAGCAGATTCAGCCATGCTGGAAGAGGCCTCGGTAGAAGGAGGCATGCATTCGGCCGAAGGAAGAACCGCGGACTCGGCTTCAGCCGAAACCGAGACGCTCACGGTTGGCTTAGCTGCGGTTTCGGCCGAAACCGCGGACCGCGAGTGTCGGTCCTTTTCCTTAAGCTTTTTAGCTAAATGAGAAGTCGGAGTCTCCGACGGCATGATATAAGCAAAAGTGGAGCTGAAAAACTCCTCTGCAAACTCCGACCGACGTCTAAGTGTTCGTCGGTTGAAGGAAGCACAGGCTAGACAAGCTGCTATGTCGTGGTCTGGGCCTAAACAAGGTAGGCAGTAAGAGTGGAAATCTTTATGAGGTATTTGTTTCCCACAAGTTAAAACAGTTATTCACTTTTTCTGACATCGGCTGAGGCAAGAAAGAGTCCCCAACGGGGTACTTAGCTTTTTAGAAGTCTTCAGTAGTAGTAATCTCTGGTTCTGACCGACCGGCACTTGCGAACAGCTTCTGCTTCGGGCACCATGCGGCAAGAAAGACTGAGGAAAATGGCGTCGGCTGATGCCTTTATACCCGCTGAACTGCAGCTATGACGTCCGGTGAAGTGCGACATCAGCCGAGGCCAGACCCAGACTTTGGAATCCGGCCGACCGAAGGGCTGCCTGAGGCCAGGACAACCCATTTGTAAGGACTGCAGATGCATCCTTGAAGGACATCAAAGCATTTGCCACCTTTTCTGCCTCAATGGAGGACAGAGCCACTGCCTCAGGGTATCATGTAGCATAATCCACTACCACTAGGATATACTTTTTCCCCAGTGGAACTTGAGGTACTCAGAGGCCCCACAATATCCATAGCTACCCTCTGAAATGGCTCCTCAATCACAGGCAAAGGCATCAAAGGAGCTCTCACCTTGTCTCCTGCCTTGCTTACCTTTTAACACTGCTCACAGGTCTTGCAGTACCCTGTTACATCTCTGGAAATTTGAGGCCAATAGAAGTTCTGCGTAATATGTCTCCTTGTTTGTTTTATGCCCATATGATCTACAACAGGAATATCATGGGCTATGGCTAGAAGCGCCAGATGGTAGGCTCTAGGAAAGTACAGTTTTGTACCTACCATAAATGTAGATGTTCGAGTGCTCATACAGCTGCAGTCATCACACTTGGGTTATCCTGCCATCAGGCAGGTCCTCGGTCGGCCAAATTCCAAAGTCTAGGTCTGGCATCAGTTGTCATCACTTCTTCCCTGATGTCAGTGCAGCAGGGGTATAAAAGAGGCAGCCGACGCCATTTTCTTCAGTTTTTCTTGCCCCAGATGTCAGGTGCCCCCAGAAAGGAAGGTAAAACATGATGTTATGCAAACATGCATAAGTAGATAAATCAAAACAGTTGTTGCAAGCACCATAAAGGAATACCCCCAAGTAGGTTGTATGTTAAAGGTGTTTGTCATAAGCCCTGTCCTAAGATGGGATGGAGGGAGGGTAACCTGGACTGCATCTGTATGAGCACTCGAACATCTACATTTATGGTAGGTACAAAACTGTACTATGTTCATCGTGCATACAGCTGCAGTCATCACACTTGGGTAGAATCCCAAAGCTAAGTAAGGGTGGCTGGTACTAAGCAGAATTAGGAGGGGCTAGAATGCCCTGCAGGACTGTTGTGGCAAAGCCCACTCTAGATTTTGAGTATAGTGGAAGGTGGTAGTGCTTGGAAAATGTGTGCACTGAACTCCAAGTAGCTGCTTCCAAAATGTCCTTGGTAGGGACCCCCCTGATGGAAGCTGCAGAGGTAGCTGTAGCCCTGGTGGAGTGGGATCTTATGTATACAGGCACTGATTTTCCATGAAATGAATAACAAAAGCGTATGCAGTGGGCTATCCATTTTGAAATAGTCTGTTTGGAAATAGCCTTTCCTTGAGCACCTGTAGCATAGGACACAAAGAGCTGCTCAGATTTCCTGAATGACTTTGTTCTGTCCAAGTAATAACGAAGTTGCCTGTGAATGTCCAAGGAATGTAGTAGCCTCTCTCCTTTGTTCTGTGGATTTGGATAAAAGGTAGGTAAATGAATAGTCTGATTCAAAGCTACACTGGATACTACCTTTGGCATGAAGGTAGGTTTGGTTCGTAAGGAAACCCTGTCCTGATGGAAAATGATGAATGGTTGCACAGCCATGAGGGCCTGTAGCTCCAAAACCCTGCATGCTGAGGTAATAGCCAGAAGGAAGGCTGTTTTCCACGACAGGTATTGTAACTCTGCTGAAGAAGCCGGCTCAAAAGGAGGCAGGGTCAGTTTTTCCAATACAAAGTTGAGGTCACAAGCTGGGACAGGTGGTTTTCGTGGGGGTTTTATATTTTTTGCCCCTCTGAGGAACTGCCTTAATAGAGGATGTGAGAATAAAGGAGGATCTGTATTGTATTGTGCTGAAATGGCTGAAGTGTGGATCTTGATGGAGGAGAAGGAAAGGCCACTGTTTAATATCTCAGCTAGGTACTGTAAAATCTGTGGTATATTTATTACCCAAGGATTCTGGCCCTTTGTTTGATTCCAAGAACAAAATCGTTTCCATTTGGCGGAGTAGGTTTTTCTAGTAGAGGGTCTCCTGGCCTCCAAGATGACATCCTGCACCTCCTTGGAGAGGAGAGTCTGTTGGGAATTTAAGGTATTCTCCATGCAGCTAGATTTAATGTTCTGAGCTGACTGTGAAGGGTTTTGTAGTTGTGCTGGGACAACAGAAGAGGAACTTGAGATAGAATCCATGGTGCTGAGTGTGACAGGCTCTTTAGGAGAGGATACCAGTGTTGTCGTGACCAGTCTGGAGCAATGAGAATCATCTGTGGCCTCTCTGCTCTGGTTTTTAATAGGACTTTGGTCAGTAGAGGTAGAGGCGGGAAGGCATAGACTGTCAATGTTGTCCAATTGAAAGAGAGTGCGTCCACTTTCCAGGCCTGTGAATGATAGGTCCTTGAGCAGAATTTCTCCAACTGGTAATTTCTGTGGTTAGCAAACAGATCTATGTCTAGCTGTCCCCATGCCTGAGTTATCTTTGAGAAGACTTGAGGATGCAACTTCCATTCGTGTGGGTCTGTCATGTTTCTGCTCAAGTTGTCTGCCAGTGTGTTTTCCTTCCTTGGCAGGAATTGTGCCTGTAGTTGAATTTGTAATTCCAGTGCTGTGTTCCACAAGGTCATAGCTCATCTGCACAGGGGGTATGAATGAGTCTCCCCCGTTTGTTTATGTACCACATGACTGTGGTGTTGTCTGTCCTTATTAATAGCTGGCCTGGATGCAGTAGGTCTTTGAAGGTCATAAGAGCATTTTGCATAGCTAGCATCTCTTTTTGGTTGATGTGTAGGTGCATTTCTTTTTGGGACCATTTTCCCTGAATGCAGTGATCTGCCATGTGTGCTCCCCAGGCGTAGTCTGAAGCATCTGTTGTGATGATTTGAGTTGCTTGTGGTAAACAGAAAGGGAGACCTGTGTTTCTATGGCATGCTTCAGCCCACCACAAAAATTCCTTTTGAAGGCATGGAATGAGTGGTATAATTGTTTCCAAGCTGTGGCTGTGTTGAGGCCATAAGTTTTTTAGGTACCATTGTAGTTTCTTCATATGCAGCTTTGCACATGGTATTAGTAGGATGCAAGATGCCATGAACCCCAGAGCCTGCAGGACTTTCCTTGCAGTTAGCCTGGTTAAAGTTGCCATTTTATTGAAGTATTGAGACAGTTGCCCTTGTTTGTCTGGCGTGAGGTAGACCATCTGGGTTGTTGTATTTAAGCTGGCACCCAGGAAAATTATCTGTTGAGAAGGTATTAGTTTTGATTTCTTTTTGTTCACTGTGTAACCCAGGCAGTTTAACAGTTTTATTACAAACGCCAGATGCTGCAATAGAATGTCCTTGCTGTCCGCCTGGATCAGGCAGTCGTCCAGATATGGGTAGATTTGTATTCCTTGTTGTCTGCAGAAGGCAATTACTGATGCCAGGCATTTCGTAAACACTCTGGGCGCAGTAGATAAGCCAAAGGGCAATGCAGAGAATTGGTAATGGGTTGAACCTGCAAGAAATCTGAGGTATCTTCTGCAATCTTGTCTGATAGGGACATGCAGGTATGCCTCCTTGAGGTCCAACGTTACCAGCCAAGACTCCTTGCCCAGCATGGGAAGAAGCTGCTGTAATGTGAGCATCTTGAATTTTGGTACCTCTAGATATGTGTTTAGAATAGATCGGTCTAAGAAGGGTCTCCAATCTTTGTCCTTCCTTGGTACCAGAAATAGTCTTGCATAAAAACCTTGACCTTGTTCTTTTGCAGGTACCTCTTGAATATCTTTCATATCCATGAGAGTGGAAATTTGTTTTTGTGCCTCTGCCCTTTGATTTTATGGCAGGTTTGGCATGCCTCTCATTTTTGGACGGGTGTGAAAGTGGAACCTGTAGCCTCTGTCCATAATATCCAGAATCCATTTGTCCTTCGTAACAATGTGCCAGTTTTTTGAAAATAAGGCCAGTTTTCCGCCCAAAGGTGCTGCCATTATAGCTTTGTTTGGCAGGCATAGGGGAAAGTCATTGTGTCTGTTTTCTAAATGACTGTGGTCTATCTTCTCCACCTCTTGGGGCTGGTGCTTGCCACTGTCTAGCTCTGTAAGATCCTTGAGGTTGTCCTCTACCTCTTGGGTGTCTGTATCTGCCCCTTTGGGGTCTGTCCGTGGCTGGAAAGGACCAATTTTTTGAAGGTCAGTTTCTGCTGAAGCATGGAGGCTGCACCTGTAAGAAATCTTTAACTGTTTGCATAGATTTTTCTTTTTCCTCCATTTTCTTTAGTACCTCCTCAGCTTTAACACCGAACAATACATCTTTTTGTAGTGGTGCATCTAATAACTTTGCTTTGACATGATCTGGTAAGGTTTGCTCTTTGAGCCAAGCATGTCTACGTATGACAGACCCCATGACAGCAGCTCTACATGAGGCCTCTAAAGCATCAAAACCACTGCAAGGTATGTTTCCCCACTTGTTCTGCTCCATGCAACAAATCCTGCAACTCTTTCAAATCTGGTTGTTCTATTTGTGTCATTTTGCTTTTCAGCTGAGATAGCAAGAACTGTTGGTACTTTAACATATGAAACTGACAGTTTAATGCCCTCATGGTTAAAGTGGCAGATGTATACACCTTTTTCCCCCACCTTTCTAATGCTCTGGAATCTCTCTCTGAAGGTAAAGGGTTTTTAGCAGTAGAGGCCTTTATTCCCTTGGGACCCTGTGAAATAGTTTCTGGGTCAGCAGTATGGCTTTTATAAAGGAACTGGTGAGAATCAGGAACCCAGTAATACCTGTCTGGTTTAACAGGGGCTGGAGGTAAAGAGTCTGGATTAAGACTGGCTTCTGCGTATACATCATCCAAAATATCTAAGACAGGAGGGATAGCTAGGGGCCTATGCTGGGGAAGCACTAAAAATTCCCTGAGCCTTTTCTTGGAATCTGAGTAATCTTGGCCTTCCCAGTGGAAGTGCTCTCTCAATGTATGCAAGGTTTCCCCAAAAGAGTAGTCTTCAGGGGGGGAGGCCGAGGGAATAGACTCCTCAGCATCAGAGTCTTCAAAAGGGGAATAGGTGTAATCCTGGTCCTTAGACTGGTCTGAGGTAATAGAAGCCTGGTCTGAGGAAGGGTAGTCTTCCTCCAACCTGGGTCTTTTGTCTGAGGGGGGTTGGGAACCCCTGATGAGAGTAATCAAATCTTCAGCCATTTTAAGCATCTGTTTTTTAGGCATGGGGCCTTGGGAGGAGGTCCGAGGACCCTGTTTTTTAGTTTTCAATGCAGCTTTAGTTTTAGTGAAGGATTTAATAGAGAAGGTGGTAGGCCTGAAAACGCCTTCGGAAATGGCAGGCCTCGCTAAATTTTCGGTTTCCCCGCCAAGAGTGGCATCTGCAGTGGGAATGGAGCCTGCGACCTCGGGTACTGTAGTCGCCGGTAAAATAGTTTCATCGGTAGTCAGGGGCTGCGTAGGTGCCTCGTTGAGAACCGGAGAACCTGTAATTGGCCTAAGCGTGGTCTCAGTACTCGGTGCAGGCCTCGGATGACTGTCCTTATCCTTGCGTCTTTTGCCTAAAACTGGCGTCGGTGTATCCGACGACATGATATAATTACATTTTTTGCCAAAATAATGAAGGGCGAACTCCGCCCGGTGCTTAATAGTGCGCTTGTTAAACCTATCACAAAAATGGCAGGCTGAGATGTCGTGGTCTGGCCCTAAGCAAGGTATACAGTAAGAGTGAAAATCCTAATGCGGTATTTGCTTCCCACAAGAAATGCAATTATTAACTTTGTCTGACATCGGTCTGAGGCAAGAAAAGTTTCCCCAATGGGGTACTTAGCTTTAAAGAAGACTTCGGCTGAAATACTGTTCAGAATCTCAGGAGCTGGCCGACCGGCACTTGCGAACTGCTTCTGCTTCGGGCACCGCGCGGCAAGAAAGACTGAAGAAAATGGCGTCAGCTGCCTCTTTTATACCCCTGTCGCACTGACAGTGATGACTGCAGCTGTATGCACGATGAACATCTACCAAGTGCTGTACCCTCTGTAGCCCTCCCTCAGGGGTCCACACTCTCTATACAGTAACCCTTTGTCCCATTATACAGATTCCCCCTTCCCTTGAGAATCAGGTGCCTCACTAGCTATCTCAGGCCTTGCAATGTAGGGTCTGAGAGCTGAGCCTGTCTCAGCTCTCTCTCTGTAACCTTCTCCAGCTCCCATTCCACAGGAAGTCTGGCATCCTCAGACAGTGGTGCCTCACTGTCAGCCTGGGTACTACTACTCACCTCTACCTTTGCAGTCACTCTGTCCAAGGGAACATCAGTACCCACAAGCAGCTGTGGCTCACCTTCAGTCCCACTGCTACAGAGTAGTGCCCTCCCTGAAGTAATCACCTTACCAGTCCTGACTGCAAGTATGCAGTCTGTCTGGGTCTCCCCCAGGCTATCAGACCCACATGCTTGTTTTGAAGCCTGGCTGCATGTAACTGCATTAGCACAGGGTACTGCCTCATGCAAATCCTTCCCTATCAGGACATCTGCAGGATGGTCATTCAGTACCCCTGTTGTCTCAAGACAACCTACTATTGGCATTTTGTCTTCCCCACTTACTGGCAATCTAACATTTTGTTCCTCACCTTGCCTCTGTGGACATCTGTATGCCACATGGCCCCACTGGTTGCATTCAAAACATTTAACCCTAGGTCCTGGATGTGTACCTGGACTAATGGCTATCCCTGCTACTGGCAGATTCTGTTGGGGGAGCCTGTGTTGCCCACCATGGGTTCCTTTAGACCCATGAGCAGTACTGGGGGTCCGTTTCCTGTGCAGGGATTCCCTGCTTGCTAGGTATAGGTCTCTCTTCTTCCCCAACCCTTCTGAAGTAGCGCACCGTCTATCAGCTAACCAGATCCTCATGTCCTCAGGCAAAGTGCTAAGGGCTTGTTCCTTCACCAAAAGGTCTGCCAGCCCTTCAAAAGTGGTGACCTGACATCCACTCACCCACCTATGAAAATGGGTTCTAAGTTCAGCAACATATTCACACACACTTTCATCTGCCTTGCATCTATGCTCACAAACCGTTTTTCCTATAAGTTTCAGGAGTTAGCTTAAAAAGTTCTAACAAACAGTTCTTAACAGCAGTATAATCAAAATCAGCAAGTTTAGACAACACAGGCACAGCTTTACCATGTAGTAAGGGGGTCAGGAACCGTACCCAGAGCCTTTGGCCAACATCATACTGTTTACATACCCTCTCAAATATATGAATGAAACTATCAAAATTATCCCCCTCTGTAAACTGTGGAAGAAATTTACTGACCTTTTGTGCTTCAAGGGTCTGGTTACTCCCTTCTCCATTACCTCCATGACTCTGGCGAAGAGTCAGCATCTTCTTTTCATGTTGCATCTGCCTTTCCTTTTCCTCAGCTTCCAGGCATAGCCATTTCTCATTCTCCTCAGTCTGCAAACATCGCAGTTTCTCCTCGTCCTCACTCTCTAGATGCCTCAGTCTCTCAGCTGCTTCTATTTCCAAACGCCTGGCCTCCAACTCAAATCTCTATCTCCAGATGGATTTTTAAGTCCTCTGCAGAAAGGTTGAGCTGTCCATTCTCTGAGTGTGGTACATCTCCACTGCCAGTCTGATTGTCCTCCTGGTTGCTGTTTTCTGATGCACCTGTGACCAAAGCTGCAATCATGTCTACCTTTGTCAGGTTTCCATGCACCAGTCCCCTAGCCTGGCACATCTCAGCCAGCTGGCTCCTTGTTAGCTTTCCGTACTCCTCTGCTGACATGCTGCCTGCTCTCCCTGACTAACTAAGCTAACAAAAGAAATAAAACAATTGTGATATGAACTCTCAGTATTCACTGCGTGGTTGATTTAGAGTACAAAAACACCTTCAGTGATCAATGTAAACAAGCTACAGGAATTCACTAGTCAGACCACAAGCCAATTAGTATTTGCCAATTAATTAATATGCGGTATGGATATCCCACTACTGCCAAACAATTAATATGTGACACCCGTGCACTGTCCCAGCAATCAAGGAGCCTTAATCCTCACCACTAACACCAGTGAGGGGTATCCATATAGGGAAAGGATAACAAATACACACAATAAAGTACAATTTCCCTTAAGAGCACACAGAGATTACAGTCAGTCTGGGGCTGGTTTCTCTCTTTCTCTCCAGGTCCCCAAAAGACTCCCTACTGGCACAGCTACAGGGTCCAGATTTCAGCCTAGTGGGCAAGCTAAAACCTCCAGCACCCTCTCTGTCCAACCAGTGCTACGTGTCTCTGCCCAAGTAGCTGAGACTGAGACACACACAGACACACACAGACACACACACACACACACACACACACACACACACACACACACACACTTTGAGGTAAGAGTTATATACAACCACACAGACACTCATGGGGAAGGCTGGCACAGGTTCTCCAGCTGTGCCCCTTTTACCGAGACTATACAGTAGTACCACTTGCCACCACCCACTAATATTTTCAGCTACTAAAAAGGTCCTTAACTAAGGGTTCCAGTTATTACTGTGCAATATTACTATCCACATGATAAGTGCAACTGATCAGTCAAGGCTTATTGGAGTGGCTTGGCCAGTATCACTATATACATGCAATGTACTCTAGAGCTTAAATTAACTCTACATAAAACAACCACAGTTGAAAGGTTTACAAATATTTAATAACAAAAAAAAACAACACAATACTTCTTACTATACAGTGCTATTCAAGAGTTCAGACATCACAAAGAAATACTTAAAATAATACAGTAGAAAAGATCAGACATCGATATAGAAAAAAGACTAATCTAATCTTCCTATTTCCTGCTATAGCTAAGAGAAAATACAGTTCTAAAATAAACTTGCATATAGAACACAGGCAGAGTGCTGGTGAGTTGGATGTTCTCAAGACAAATGCTAAAATGCCATCATTCTTTCTGTCCTTAGTACCACTGATTCATTTCAGATTACATCAATTTTTCTAGTTCCCAAGCTAACAGAAATTCAGAGGTGAATAGCCCTTTTCATCTTGCAGCTGGTCAGGAAGCCAGAGCAATAAAATAAATTATACATGCAAATTTTAGCAGTTAACTCTGGTCTCAAAACAATAGCCAGAATTCCTTCATCCAGACATCTGGGCTGCGAGTCCTGAGATCAAAGACAGTCATGAAATGCTTGACTTAGCTTGCTCACAGTAGAGTGCACTGTTTTCACATTTTTTTCAGTTCAACATCCAATACAGTCTTTTCACATTTAAGAAAACAAGCATGTGGCTTACATTAATATTTACAAATGACAGAATTATCGACAAAATTATATCTAGCTAGGCTGGCAGCCTTTACCTATTTTCACAGTCACTACAAACCAACAGGTCAGACTACTTAAAAATGCTGCAATAAGGGTCCTTATGTAAAAGTGGGCAAAGCCATAATTGGCTTATGTTGAGCTCAAGATTGCGGCCTGGTTCAGATGAGCCTGTGTGTGCATTTATGTTTCATCACTGTAATAAGGATTCATGTTTATTTCTAGATAAGTGGCATGTGAATACTAAGTAACAAGATCAAAACAAATCTGATACGTCTAAAGTTAAGTAGTGTGTGGGATTGCTAGTGAGGCATCAGATACAGGGTTTACATACTGACATGGCTCCTGACACTCTGCAAAATCCTATAAACATCACTTTGATTACCCTAGTGAAAAACAAAAAAATGTTATTGTTGATCAGTGGGAGGTGAAATTTGAGCTGAGGAAGTGTTTCTGTCATCAGATTACTGGATTCACAAATGGAAGGGAAATCAATATTGTTGGTGTTTGTGGAAGGTTTTCTTTTTTTCACTTTAAATATTACAGGTTATCTACCTCCCACAAATCTTTATGCTTAATGCACCATAAACCTATAACTTTGTCATACTATACAGTTTTGTTATTTTTTTGTGTGTTTGTACTAACTTCTGCTGACTTTTATTTCTGTAATACCCGGCATTAATTTTGATGCTATTTGTTGATGGTATTGTGAAATTGTTTGTGATACCTGCTGCCGACTTATATTACCCTGTATTCATTTTGATGTGATTCGTTGATGGCATTGTGAAATTGTTTGTGATCCCTTCTGCTGACTTATATTACCCTGTATTCATTTTGATGTGATTCGTTGATGGCATTGTGAAATTGTTTGTGATCCCTTCTGCTGACTTATATTACCCTGTATTCATTTTGATGTGATTCGTTGATGGCATTGTGAAATTGTTTGTGATCCCTTCTGCCGACTTATATTACCCTGTATTCATTTTGATGTGATTCGTTGATGGCATTGTGAAATTGTTTGTGATCCCTTCTGCCGACTTATATTACCCTGTATTCATTTTGATGTGATTCGTTGCTGGCATTGTGAAATTGTTTGTGATCCCTTCTGCCGACTTATATTACCCTGTATTCATTTTGATGTGATTCGTTGCTGGCATTGTGAAATTGTTTGTGATACCTGCTGCTGACTTATATTACCCTGTATTCATTTTGATGTGATTCGTTGATGGCATTGTGAAATTGTTTGTTATCCCTTCTGCCGACTTATATTACCCTGTATTCATTTTGATGTGATTCGTTGCTGGCATTGTGAAATTGTTTGTGATCCCTTCTGCTGACTTATATTACCCTGTATTCATTTTCATGTGATTCGTTGATGGCATTGTGAAATTGTTTGTAATCCCTTCTGCTGACTTATATTACCCTGCATTCATTTTGATGTGATTCGTTGATGGCATTGTGAAATTGTTTGTGATACCTGCTGCTGACTTATATTACCCTGTATTCATTTTGATGTGATTCGTTGATGGCATTGTGAAATTGTTTGTAATCCCTTCTGCTGACTTATATTACCCTGTATTCATTTTGATGTGATTCGTTGATGGCATTGTGAAATTGTTTGTGATCCCTTCTGCCGACTTATATTACCCTGTATTCATTTTGATGTGATTCGTTGCTGGCATTGTGAAATTGTTTGTGATTCCTTCTGCTGACATTCGTTGCTGGCATTTGTGAAATTGTTTTGATCCCCTGCTGCACTTATATTAAAATTGTTTGTGATCCCTGCTGCTGACTTATATTACCCTGCATTCATTTTGATGTGATTCGTTGATGGCATTGTGAAATTGTTTGTGATACCTGCTGCTGACTTATATTACCCTGTATTCATTTTGATGTGATTCGTTGCTGGCATTGTGAAATTGTTTGTGATCCCTTCTGCTGACTTATATTACCCTGCATTCATTTTGATGTGATTCGTTGATGGCATTGTGAAATTGTTTGTGATCCCTGCTGCTGACTTATATTACCCTGCATTCATTTTGATGTGATTCGTTGATGGCATTGTGAAATTGTTTGTGATCCCTTCTGCTGACTTATATTACCCTGCATTCATTTTGATGTGATTCGTTGATGGCATTGTGAAATTGTTTGTGATACCTGCTGCTGACTTATATTACCCTGTATTCATTTTGATGTGATTCATTGATGGCATTGTGAAATTGTTTGTGATCCCTTCTGCTGACTTATATTACCCTGTATTCATTTTGATGTGATTGCTAGTTGTATTGTTTCTGTATGTATGTACATGGAGCTTTACTTCCCGGGCCTCCATTGAAAAGGGGCTCATACAGGCCCAATGGACTTTCCTGGTTAACAAACTGCAAATAAATAAAATAAATACTGCTGAATTTAGAAATGTATGAAAAAAATCAACATATTATCATTAATTGTGGTGGGTCTGTGGGGATATGTGAACATATTGGAGGTGTAAGGAAATCAAGAATCTGTAATGACTGCTTAGGGGAAAAAAAATTATCTACACTTGAATGCACTTTTTGCACATTTTTTGATTGTAATTATGTTAGACTATATATGTTTTCTAAGTACTTTATAGTTAGATATTTTGTATTGAGGTTCCTGATGAACTTACATATTTTTGCTAAAAAACTTCTTAGCTTAAGAACCTTTTGATGGTTGCTTGACTGTTCCCTTTTAAATGCTAATTGATTTAATTAATTTAATTAGGTTTGTTTCCAATTATCATGCTATTTAAACTTTGTTTGTGGGGCTATTCATTGTCTGATGAAGCGTGGTTGTGCCCACGCGAAAGCGCTTACCGTTACCCACTGTTATTTGGATTAAAGAACTTTTTATTCTGCATTTACTACGTTTATTGGCTCACTTTATGGATTACTGACTGAGTTTGAACTGATTATCTGGCTGCATCGTGGTAGAGATCAGGTTTCTGTGTTTTTGCTACTGATTTCCTGCTTTGTGTCTCCTGATCTCCTGAAGTTGCAGTTACCTCTTGATTTTTTTGGAATTTTTACTCTGTGTGGTAACTGCTCTACGCGATGGATTCTCCAGTTGTGGAGCTTGATTATAGACCGGAGTCGAGGGACAATTCAAGTATACCAGATGGACTGCTACATCGTGTCTCAAACCCTTTATTGGCTCTGGAACTAGGTGGGTCTCCTATTGAATTAGCAACTATTATACCTGAAGACAATGTTGCAGAATTTAACCAGACTGTTAAAGATTTTGAAGACAAGCTGTATTTACTACAAAGGTACGCCTGGCAGAGGCAGCACCTTGAAGCTTCTTTACATTACCGCATTGTCCCTAGGGGAATGCGTGTTTTTTGTATGCCATCTTATGGAAGTAATCATCCGGTTCTTCTAAAAAAGTGGCAGGACCTAAACATAGAACAAGGTTTTAGGTACATGTCACTACTGAATGAATATTTCCTTCCACTTGAAACTAAATTACGTAGTGAAATAGACTGTGTATATAAAAGTCTGTGTGAAAAGTACAAATCGGACTTTGCAAAAAATAAACTACAAACTATATTTTCACAAGTTAGTTCTTTTAGTGACAAACTGAAACAAATTAAGCTTAAGAAGTTACAGAGAGACTTTAATGATTTCCATACTGGTCAGATCTTTGTTTGGCCAAGGCATAACACTACACAAACTCGTGAACAAAAGCAGGTATCTCCTATAAATTCAACAGATGAAGTCATACATCATAACACCCCTACAGTGTCTGCTGAAAATTTTGTTCTGCCTTTTCCGCCCACAACGGAAACAACTGCATCTAATACTGTTGAAAATGAACTTCCCAGATTAACAGCGCCTTCTGCTACACCACCTCCTAATCAGTTAGCGTTTGTTAATACACATAATGGTAATCAACTAGGTGCAAGACCGAAAACTGCCCAAGAAGCAAGTCGTTTTTTACCCTACCCGATAAAACAACAATTCCAAGGGAGAGGACGCTCACAAAGCAGAGGACCAAGGAAGCGGAAAATATCCGAAGAGAAGTATGGAGTGACAAGAAGACAGAAAATGTGACTGACTTATTTGTTAATTTATCTTATTATGATATGGACTCATCTGATGTTAGTCTAATTAACAAAGGTCTTAACTTTATTCCTGCACAATGTAGTAATTTAGCTGATGTATTGTGTGATTTACGTATTTTTTGTAGAAGTATTGCCTTGAAACTGTTTTTTAAAAACACCTCTGATAGACAAGGCAGTGGTTTAACTTGTACTGACCCTATGTCTTTGAAATGTAAAAGCAATTTCTCACCTCCTCTATCATTCAACCTAGAATGTTTTCTAAAAGCCTGTGAGAAAGATTTTTATCAACTATTTTCTACTCACAAGAAAAGGATAGCATATGTAAATTTAACAACTAATGAGATGACATCACTCAAAAAATTTAAACAACTTTCAGAAATAACTTTTAGACCTGCGGATAAAGGAGGTGGAACCATTATTATGAACACTGTTGATTACACTTCTCTAATGTTAAATATGCTGTCTGACCGTGACACATATAGAATAGTCTCTCAGAAAGAAACTAATTCCATAGTCACAAATGTGCATGCAACCTTACATGATTTACTTATGTGTAGGCAGATTTCCCCTGAATTTTATAGTTATTTATTTATAGAATTTCCAACCATTCCTACGATAAAAGGCTTACCAAAGATTCATAAACAGGTTGAACCCTTACCCCTTAGACCTATAGTTTCAGGCAGCAATTGGGTTACTGCAACGATTTCTACTGCTCTTGAAAAATTTCTTAGACCAATAGTAGATGCAGTTCCATCTATCCTGAAAGATACTTATAATCTGTTGAATAGCCTTAATGATTTGACTCTTGACACTAGGAATAAAGAATATATTCTTATAACCCTTGACGTAAAAAATCTTTTTACTTCCATTCCCAATGATCTGGGTCTGGAAGCTATTAGAGAGTTGTTGGTCAGGGATACTGTCTTTTCTACTGATAAAATAATCTTGATTTGCCAACTATTAGACCTGGTACGCAACAACAACCTTTTTATGTTTGATGGCAAAACGTATTTGCAGACCTGGGGAGTAGCCATGGGCACCCCATGCGCAAATACGTATGCAAACTTGGTGGTTTTGAACTGGGAAAAGGAATATCTCTTTAGTAATTTTGCATTTGAAAAAATCAAATTCTACAAGCGATTTGTAGATGACGTCCTTTTAATATGGCAAGGCACCTTAGAAGAATTTAAACAGTTTTTGTACTATCTAGAAACTACTACTACCTACCTAAAATTTACAATGGAAGCCTCCAAAAAATGTGTAAATTTTCTGGACGTCTCTCTGACCCTTGATGAACAAGGAAAGATTACATCTTCCATATTTAGAAAACCAACCTGGACTAACACACTACTTCAATATAATAGCATGCACCCAAGGCATATGTTCCCTGGAATAGTCAAGAGCCAATTCATTAGACTAACAAGGTTGTGTCAAGACAGTGAAACTCTACAGCAAGAAATTAACAAATTGGAAGTACTTTTCTCAAACAGAGGCTATAATATTGAGCTAATTGGTTCCATTAAGAATGAGATTTTACATTCTTCACAGGTTCCACATGTACCCAAGAAACCCATTTTATTTAGACCTAAAGCATCTGGTAATTTAATGAAAATTCCCTACATCATAAAGTATACAAGTGATGTAAAAAGTTTAGAAAACATTATTCGTAGGAACTGGAATATTTTAATGACTGATGCCTTAGTAACTGATCTAGTTGGCAGTCACCCCACTTTTTTATATAAAAACTGCCCTAATCTGAAGCAGATTCTATGTAAAGATCACAGTTTAGATTCTAGAATAGCTACCTTAAGTACAGGAACAGTTTCCTGTGGTGACTGCAACAGATGTAGCTACATCTGTTCTGATTTAGTCTTTGTCCATCCCACCTTGAATTTCACATTTCACTTTAACACACCAGCTACTTGTTGTACAAAAAATTTGATATACTTAGCCACATGCACAAAATGTGCCGCTTTCTACATTGGGCTTACCAAAAGGAGACTAGCTGATCGTATTTATAATCATTTGTATGATATTAGAAGAGAATCTGACACTAATGCCTTGGCTCAACATATAGTAAAACAAAGAGACCATACGTTTTTATTTAGAGTGTTAGAAGTAATAACTCTAAATCCTAGAGGGGGAGATGATACTAATAGTTTGGCCTTGGCTGAACTGAGATGGATATTAAAGTTTAATGCCCATAATTATCCCGCCTAAATACTTTTGTATCCATTAAACCCATTCTAAATGCTAGGAAACGTTAATGTAGATATTACATATTTTTCAAAAAACTAACTTTCTATCTACTCTGTAACATCATTATTTTTTCGTAAGTCTTACTCAATTATATAATATGGCTTTTGGTTAAGAGTTGTAGTGTACATTCTCTAACTATTAAAACAATATATGCACAATTAATTTGTTATCAGTAGTCATAACTAACCACTTAAATTTACCTTTTCAGTCTGGTTATAATAACAACAATATTTCTAGGTCTTAATCTAATTAATTAAGTATAGTCAATATATATGGTAACTAGTAGATAAAAATGCTTTACATATATATTTTTTATATTTTTCATATATAGTCTTTGTATATATATAATATTTTTTATATATTGTTTATATATATTTTATATACTTTTTTATGTAAAAATGATTTTTAAAGATATCATTAAATAGAAAACTTTACATATAAAAATTTTTTTCAATTGGACCTAAGTCCTTATGTTCCTTCAAAGCAACTCTTGTATAGGTATATTTTTATGTATTAATCATCATTTAGGTTTTTATTAGTATTATATTTTATTTAACTTCATTTAAATATTTATATGTAATAATAACTATGCATTTATGAAGTTAATATAGTGATCGATATAATTCTGCTTTTAATGTTAAGTCATGTCCTGTAGGTCAAGCTATATCTAAACCTAATAATTAATTGTTTAACATAAGTTGTCATTAAGAGATATCAGTATTCCATATGGTTAAATTAGCTATATTTGTGTATATCTTCACAGAGCTTTTAAAAAATTTCTTGAAACCTTATCGCCATAGCAACTTTACAGCTTCGTTGTGTGTATCACAGCTAATTTAAAATCTTCTTTTGGTTCTGTAAGGATGTTTACTGTAACTGAAGCTAGTTATATATTTTAAATAGCTGTTAAAATATATAGCAGTGAAATGCACTTTTTTATAACTATCGGTTAGTATTCAGTAACTACTGCAGCGGTTAATCTACTAATTTAAATATCTGTATTATACCTCTTCAAAATGCAACTTCCGCTCTGCAATGATACTGATAGTGGTAGGTACTGATAGTAACTGAAGCTACCTGCCATTTAAATGTGTATAGTTACTAATAGCAACTAACCTAGACTTTAAATAACATTACTGAGAGATCTGTAATGAGTGTAGATTGTTGCTGCTTTTTAAGTGTGTTGTTTATCGCAATTGAAACCGATGCGATCGGCTTTTAAATATCTTTAGCTTGAGAAAAAATATTTACATTATTTATTGTAATATCATTATTTTTTATAGTTAGCTAACTAAAAGTCTGTATTCATGACACCTCATGCTTTAGAACCAGTAGTATAGTATTTAGCGTTCTTAGTAAGACATTTACATTCTGCAAACTTGCAGTTGGAGATTCTTCTACTGCCAGCATTTTTAAATTTATCTACACTTGAATGCACTTTTTGCACATTTTTTGATTGTAATTATGTTAGACTATATATGTTTTCTAAGTACTTTATAGTTAGATATTTTGTATTGAGGTTCCTGATGAACTTACATATTTTTGCTAAAAAACTTCTTAGCTTAAGAACCTTTTGATGGTTGCTTGACTGTTCCCTTTTAAATGCTAATTGATTTAATTAATTTAATTAGGTTTGTTTCCAATTATCATGCTATTTAAACTTTGTTTGTGGGGCTATTCATTGTCTGATGAAGCGTGGTTGTGCCCACGCGAAAGCGCTTACCGTTACCCACTGTTATTTGGATTAAAGAACTTTTTATTCTGCATTTACTACGTTTATTGGCTCACTTTATGGATTACTGACTGAGTTTGAACTGATTATCTGGCTGCATCGTGGTAGAGATCAGGTTTCTGTGTTTTTGCTGCTTAGGGAAAAGACAAGAGAAATTTGAAAAGGCGCAGGAAGGGCTGGTTCTGCCAGTAAGTGAAAATCATGTCACCTTGAGTCCGGTAGAAAAAGACAGAACAGCACTCTGGTGGAAGTAGCATGCCATGGAAAACCTCGGGAGAAGAAAAGCTGATAGTTCATCGATGTGCTAGAGGGAAGGGAAAGAAAGTCCATGAAAGAATTCCTGAGAAGAGCACTCTCCACATGGATTGCCCTGTCTGTAGACATGTTCCTAACATAGAGCACACTAGGTGGCACAAAACAGGATTAAAGTCAAGAAAAAAATTCACACCGGAGACACTGGTGAAGACATCCACTTTTTACTGGTGATTCAAGTACCTCGGCTTAACCAAGTCTTCAAAGGAATAGCTTCACCATCAAGGATGTCGAATTATATAAGACAATCAATTAATTAACAAATTCAAATTGAATTACCAAATACACATTGGAATTAAATTACCACACAAATGTAGTTTCCCAAAATTTTACCACAGACTGAAGCTTGTGAAGTTAACATTTGCATACCTATGCTAATATCGTATGTATGAAATTCACCACTTAATAAAACCAACATATAAAATATACTGCGGTGGTGGTGCTGCAGTAGCATTGCCACCTCACAGTAAGACGCTGTCCGGTTCGATTCTCAGCTAGAGCGTTTTCTGCGTGGAGACATGTGTAAATTGGGCGTACCTTCATTGAAGGTTGTGCATCAGGGCTGGCAACTCGGCACATAAAAATCTACTGCCAATCATTAGCGGACTGGAGTTCCGCTGTGGCGACCCCTAACCGGGAAAAGCCAAAAGACGTAACAACATAAAATTACACTTCTGTGAAAATTCACATAATGTTAAATTATTATCATTTGCTCATAAACATTCATTAAATATGGTGTATTTGTAACTTATGGCAATGCACAATTGTTGAACTCAAATCAAACATTTAAATCTAATTCAATGTTCATACCATTGGGCCACATCATATCAAAACGAATGATATATCTAGTCTCCATTCTCAGCAGCTCCCTCACTAGATCAAAACCTAGTTGCTCTGATTCCTTGGCTAGCACACTGAAAATTAAACTATCTGTAGAACCCCCATGCTTGGTATGAAAATGAAGACCTACCGGGCTACCGATTCTGGTGTTTCTGATGTCACCCAAATGTTCCATAATCCTTCTCTTTACTGGTCTTTTGGTCTGGCCTATATACCACATAGGCGGTGCACAATTGCACCCTTGAATATATACTGCCCCTGGAGTATCACAGCTAAAATGACCACAAGAATTATATCTTTTGCCATTTATTCTTTCGCCATCTAAGTTCCTTATCCTGCTACACACCTTGCATCTGCCACATGCAAAGGAATCCTTGTTTTGATTTAAATATCCATGTGGACTGTTGTTCAAAATCTCTTTTAAATTGAGAAACTTGCCAAAAGAAAAAGTAACCTTATCAGGAAAAAGATGTTCTACCTCACTGTCTTGTTTGATCATGGGCCAAAAATGAATAACTAATTCACGAATAACCCAAGAAAAATCAGAATATTTATTAACAAAAAATATATTGTGTATTGTTTCTCTTGGTTCTGTGACCCGAGATCTCCTCCCTGTTCTCTGTGTAGGATCACCTGCTGACTGTGCAAACCCAAATGCTTTTCCTTCAGCCTCGTCTACAACAGCCACAGAATAGCCTTGTGTTAACAACTTTTGTCTGACGTTGGCAAATTCTCCCTTTAGCTGTGATTTGTCGAATGTATTGTTGGCAATACGTTTAAATTCTCCATGGAGAAGTGCCCCCAACAAATGAGTAGGGTGCATGCTGTCAGCAAAAAGAAAATTATTCACTGCGGTCACCTTCGTAAATGGTCTATAACAGATCCTATGTCTTTTCATCCATCAAATATTCGACATCCAAAAACTGTATGACTTCCCTATGTGTTCTAAAGGTAAATTCAAGGCCAAACACATTTTGATGCAACTCATCTATAAAAACACCAAAATCATCTATGTAACGTTTGAAAACCATCACATGGTGTCTAAAAAAACTACTGCAGTACAAATACTTGTCTTCAAAAAACCCCATGAAAATATTCGCATATGAGGGTCCAAATGCCGCCCCCACTGCCGTACCTGATTTTTGCCGCCCCCCCCATTGCCGTTCCTGATTTTTGCAAGTAATATTGATTTCCAAAAACAAAAAAGTTATGAGTCAAAGCAAATTCTAGCAACTGTAAGACAAAAGAAGTTTTTGGACTCTCTTGCATGATTTTAGCGCATGCCTCTAAGCCCCATTTAGTACTGATATTAGTACACAACGACTTAACGTTCAAGCATGCCCAATAAAAATCATCTTGCCATGGCATACCACCTATTAAATCCAAAAAGTCTTTACTATTTCTAATATGTGAAGGGACCTTTAACATAAAACTCTTTAGATGTGCGTCTAAGAATGTCCCCAAAAAACAGGATTAGTCAGCATGAAGATTATAGAAGAGATCTCGGTGACACATTATTTCCACATTCCTGTCATGGTTCATAGTTTCATAGGTTGTTACGAGGTTAATACCCGATAGGGCCCTTACAGCCTAGCACCTCATCCCAAACTATTTGGGTCTCGTATATCATGGCTGTTTTTACAGGGAGGCATGTTAGTGAAGACATAACTAAGGATATGTAGATGGGTTGTTTGTTAGGATAATACTTTTCTTATGAAATGCATCTGTCCATAAGGGACACGGGGGATAGATCAGGGGAAATTTACAATTTTCCATCCATCTGTCAAGATTTAATTTGAATAGGGTCAGGGAAAAACGCTGTTTTATATGGATGGGGAGGGGTTCAGGCACCTAGGCAGCGAGACATTTACCTGTGGTACATTTGACTGGGGACACATGGCTGAAGTGACATCTAGCTGCAGAGAAATATGGCTGTTTGCAAATTCCCTGTGGGCAAAGAGAAGCACACACTGCCATGCTCACAGCTTTATTAACCAAATGCATGGCATCAGATGAAGTAATGAGTGTTTTGCTCAGTATACAGTACATACTTATGTAACTACAACATGTAGAAGTGTGCTACAGCATGGAGAAAGTTCTGCAGGATACTGTAGTCACATTTATGCTCCAGTATGTGTTTTAGGTAATGTTTCCTAGACACTGTAAATGGGGCAGTGGTCCACACACTCCAACTGTAAAGGCACTGCCCATTGTCCACTGCATTTTACTGCCACTGACATGCCCACTGGCCAGCCTGCTGCTGCCTGCCATACTGCCTGCAGTCTCATGTTCCCTTGGGGACCATGGACATTGTTTTCCCCCTGTGTATTTGGTTACTGAAGTTGTGGGCATGGCAACATATTTTTCTCTTTGCCCACAGGGAATTTGCAAACAGCCATATTTCTCTGCAGCTGAATGTCACTTCAGCCATGTGTCCCCAGTCAAATGTACCACAGGGAAAGGTCTCGCTGCCAAGGTGCCTGAACCCTGCTTGAGCTTACTCCATAGTGCGGGGATCATTTGGGACACTTATCTGTCTCTGCAGCAAGTTCCATTTATGTCACAAGTTAAATTCATATCAGGACTGAATCTGAGGAAGCCCTGTAAGCCTGGCAAAGATCCCCTTGTCAGGAGCCTGTAGGACACTGAATACAGAGACAGAGCTTTTAGGTGACCCACAGCACAGTGCAGTACATGTAAGATTTTGTATGCAAGTAATTTTATGGAATCATATTAATTCATCAAAAGATTTTAATTATAATTTATAAAGTATTTTTATATAAAATATTTTTATAAGTATAAAGTAGATAATTTCAACAATCTTGTATGCTTCTTAGGTGAAGCATTACATAATTTACTAAATTATACTAATTTATCAAAAGATTAAAGTAGCTTCACCAAACTAAATCCCCTCCAAAATACTTTCATCGGCTATCAGAAGGGACCAGGTGCTGGCAGCACTTGCTAAAGCCAAGAACACCAACTCCATGGGTCCCGACAACATCCTGGCTGCCTACTGAACATTCTAAAATATGACCTACCAGGGGCAGTTGAGGCACTCAAACTACAGCCTTGAAACCGGCTACATTCCAAGTGAATGGAAGGCTATGACAATCATTCCCAACCACAGGGATGGTCTGTCATCTGACCCATCAGTCTAACAAGCCTAATATGCAAAGTCATGGAATGAATTATCATGGAAGTGGTAACCAAGGATGAGGACACTGGCACTCCAATTTGACCTTGTTAAGGGAAGGTCATGCCTACTTAACCTAGTGTACTCCTTTGAGATGGTCACCAAGGCAATGGACAAGGTAAAGTAATGCATAATTGTGTCTCTTGACCTGATGAAGGCAATTGATACAATGCCCCACTCAGGCATTGTTGATAAGCTCTCTAAGATAGGCATAAATCCCTACATGACTTGCTGGAATGCCGGCTGGCTCACAGACAAGATCCAGGAAGTCAGGATCACCGAGACCACCTCCATCAAGAGACCGTCACCAATGGAGTACCCCAAGGCTCCATGCTGGGCCCGCTCCTGTTTGGCATCTATGTTTCAGAAGTCAAGGTTAACATTCAAGGCCTCTGACTCACCATGTTCTCAGATTACTGTAAAATGGCAGCTATTTTTGACTCTGCCCAAAATACCAGCATCTTGCAAGTGGATTTAACAGAGACAAATGACTGGTGCCAAAGTCACAGTCTAACACTCAATGCCAAACATGCATGATAATGTCCTTTGGGAAAACTATCCACTCAAGTTAATAGCTCCATCGAAAAAATGCCCGTAAGAGTCAACCTAGTAGTAAGGTATCGGGAAACCTTCATAGACAGTAATCTGGCCTTCTTCCAACCTGTAGCCAAATATTTCAACTTATAGGTAAGAGTACGGCATTCAGGTCCAAGGAAGTTATAGTACCACTCACCTTGGCCCTTATCAGACCCATCATTCAATATAATGAGCCCCCACCCTTTGGCATGTATATAACCAGAATCTTGCAACTGCTGGAACACCACAACTGGTTTCTCACAAGATCACAGCTAACCTCGTAGCATCTGTAGAATACCAAGTATAGCAACAGGCCTTTGAGTTGGTCCATGTAGGACATGTTGTTTAAACCTTGTATCCTTTTAGTAAAGTATCTTTGTGGGTGTACTAGTTGTTTCATGTATCTGGACAGATATATGCCAAAAGGGGATTGCTATTTGACTCACAGATAGTATGCAGGAACTCAAAATAGGGGAGGTTACCGCCACCTATCTGTGAGTCACATAGCAATTCAGCGGATGACATAGAGATTTATTTCCGGTTTATTTAGCTTTTCTGCTACACCTGAGTGGGGAATTGTGTAAAATGCTTTGGCCAACTCAAGGAATGCTGTGTGTGTTTTTTTGCCTTCATCTATTGCTTTGGTGACCTTTTCAAAATAATCCACTAGGATGAGTAAGCATGGCCTGTCTTTGATGAATCCAAACTGAGCTGGGTCTAGAGTTTGAATGTTCCCTATGTACTGATTGATTAGTTCTATGACTAGTCTTTCCATGGCTCTGCATAGGAGGCTGGTCAGACTTATGGGTGTGTGATGGCCTATGTCTGTGGAGGTTATGGGTCTGTGATGGCCTATGTCTGTGGAGGTTATGGGTCTGCGATGGCCTATGTCTGTGGAGGTTATGGGTCTGTGATGGCCTATGTCTGTGGAGGTTATGGGTCTGTGATGGCCTATGTCTGTGGAGGTTATGGGTGTGTGATGGCCTATGTCTGTGGAGGTTATGGGTCTGTGATGGCCTATGTCTGTGGAGGGTCCTCCTTTACGCAAGGGAATTACTGCAGCTGCTCTCCATTCACTTTGTACAAAACCTATACGGAAGCTGAGACTGAATACAGTTGTTAGGAGTGTGGCTAAGTTATGCTTCATGCTGCTTAAAATGCATTCAGGATATTGTCAGGACTCATCGATGTAGCATTTTGGTTTTTGATAACACTTTTGAAACATGATCGTATGTGGAAGTTAGAGGTGAGCCAGTTTCAGATATATCCTAAGAGACAGAAAGAGGGCAGAGAAGATTAACATTAAAGCTAAATTTATTGGCCAGTAGGTTTCCTATACCTTCAGCCTCAGTGACAGGTAACAGTGTTCACAATCAGCTCAACGCACTGCTGTGTTGTGCTTTTGAGATTATGAACATAACTACAAAACTGCCTCAAACTTGGCTTTGGTGGATTTTATTAAACTCCTGAGTTGTTGATTTGAGTGACAAGGGCTCTGACATTTTGGGAATTAATCTTCTTACTTTTGGTCAAAATTCTTTTCCTTTTATTATAAAGCTTATTGATATTATGGTTCCACCATGTGGCTTTGTTTCTGGAGTTTGCCTTGCACTTGTTCCTAAGGAGTGCAACTCCATCTGTGCTGCTGTTTATAAGTTGCTATAGTGTGGTGGTGTACATTTCTCTGTATTCAGTAGAGTTAACTGGTTTGGTGGGGAATTGAAGCTTCCCAATGTATCACTTTGGAGTAAGTAGTTTATCTTAAATAAAGTTTAAAGGTATCTGGAGTGGAAGACAGTGTTTGCAATGTCATGTAGCTCCCACCGTAGGAGAGAAAGCACAGTGTAACAATAAAAATTATATATGTGCAGTAAGCATGCTTTTAGAGAAGCACGTGGATGGTTCTGGAAAATTAGCTTTGATGTTATTACAGATTTTATTTCTTTTTGCAGTTAGCAGCAATTGTTTTTGAAAACTACACTGTTTTCTAATTTTATGGCATTCTGTATCCAAACAATTAACATTTTGTTTGGGAGTCAAAAGGCAAATACCTGTTATAGTGAGCGTACAATGTTTATAGTTGCAGTCTGCTTTCTCTCCTACAGAGGGAGCTATATGGTATTGCAAATACTTGAGCATCACAGGTCAGATGGAGCACACATATATGCACCAGAGACATCCATTAACATGTGCCTCTGCCATTTTTTAATATAGTTTGCCTAACTATGTGACTGAACAAGTCACTTAATCAGACCCCTCTTTCAGACTGAGTCTGAAAAAAGTCCATAGAGATCAGCACCCTACCACAGTAAACAAAAATAAAATAGATTCCAAAATACCACATACATACTTTCAACCTCATAGAACAAGAAATCTGGACAAAGCCATTAATAATGGGGAGATAAAAGCCTAAAAATAGGGACAAGAGAAGCTAACAGAATGACAGGTTTTGCTTTAGTATGGATTTTCTGAAAGGTATGAAGTCTAAAACTGTGTCTGTCATTTTCTGTCATCAGTCTTTAATGACTTGCTGACAACAATTTTTTGACAAACGGACCAAAAATATAAGGCAAAAATCTGGACATTCTACAAAAATCTGTACAGATGACAGATATGCCGTGCAACAGATTAACATTTGTTGTAAAAGGCTCATTGTGCTCACACCTCTCAGTTTCTTGCACTCGGTATATGCAACAAATTAAAAAATAATAAGATACACTAAAATATTAACATTAACTTCAGACGCTGACAAAATATGTGAATTAACATACCCTGGGATTTATGAAGCTTGCGCTAGGTGCAGGAGTAGCGTCGGCGATCTAATGCCAAATATGGCCGCAGAGCGATTCAGGTACGAGCTGTTTCCATGTGCACTACCAGTGTACGCCAGAGCTGCACAGCTCCCAGTGCATGTATGCTAATTATCCCATGCGCAGCAGTGTAGTATGCAAATGAAGGTATATAGAGATTCATGAAGTGGTGCAGGCGTAGCGTAAGCATGCAGAAATGTAAACCAAAAAAAAAAAAAAACGGTTTACATTTTTCAAACATAAAATCGGAGCCATGAAAGCTGACCAAACGTATGTATTATATTGTTAATATATGCCAATGGCATAAAAAACATGCGCAACACATAAAAAATAACATTTAATGTCATGGCCACACTAACGCAAAGTAAAATTGCAGTGCATCGGTGCGCAAACGGGATCACAATGAAAATTATTTATATGTCATAAAACTGCAATGTAACACAATTCATGAATTCCCCATAATAGTCAATGGCACACATGCTACATCACAACCATGGCGCAAGGGTTGCTAAGTCTGTGACAGTGTTCTGCGTGGTAACTAGGAATTAGTAGTCAATGCCATGCAAATGAGTCAAGTAATACTGAATCGCAAAATCCCCGCCGGCGTAAGGATGTACCACACAGCGTTGCGGTAAAACACTGAGGAGTGGCCTGGAGATAAATATGACATCAAGAAAGGGGTGCGCTACCATAGCTGTAAGCACACTGGAGCATTGCTAATCTGGGTTGCCTGTTGCTAAGCAAAGCCACAGGATAGGGGTGTGGAAGTAGCCATAGCTTTGCTTAGCTGAGAGCACACAAGGTAACCGAAAGTGCATGTGAACGAGGATGAAAATGTGCTCGAACCCGGTAAATGGCTGTGCGTGGCTCGTACCACTGCTGAAACAGGAAGGATATGGGAAGACAATAAGGAAATGCTGCAGCATGGTAACTGGAGTACAAATGAGAAATTAACACCTAGGAACCCACAGTGGGCCATTGACAACAGCTAACAAGGCTGCTAGCAGCTACCTGTAGAACAGGAAAGGGGAGGTGCCGTACTGCAAAGAAAAGAGAACTGTCACAGCAGAACAAAGCAAACTTGCAGTAGATCAGCTACATAACACATTTCCCAACACAATCCTGGGTTGTGGAAGCACAAAACAAGAAAGCTGGCAGCTGGATGCATGCCTGACAATGGGAGGGGAATCGGGTTGAAAAGTAAAGTAAAGGGCAATAGATGAATCATGGCAGCCAAGCGTAAGTCAACACCAAAGGCCCCACAATAGCAGTACCTGCTGTAAAACCCATAATTAAGATACCCTGCAGCTGGAATTGCACATACACATCCAATTGTGTATTCTCAGACACTCTGCATCATTGGTGTACACAGACGCGGAACTTTTAATATGTACATGTTAGGGGCTGCCATAGCTTTGATTCACCAGCATGTGTTGGAGACTGATGGTGGTGTGGAGGATGATGCTGACAACCATCTCTGGCACCGGCGGAGGAGAAGAGTGTTCAGACCCTGGGTAACCTGCCAGGGGCTAGATGATCTGGAGATAGTAGAGCGTTAATGGGTGGACAGGGACACCATACAGCAAGCTGCTGAGCTGTGCTGGCCACGCCTCAGAGCCAGAAATAACAGAGGGGAACCCATCCCAGTGGACACAAAGGTATGTGTAAGCTTGAGAATACTAGCCACAGGTACCTTTCAAAGGCCAGCTGGGGATATCATGGGGATCTCACAGGCATCAGCATTCAGGGTACTCTACCAGTTCCTGAATGTCATGTTATCACATGCCAATGAGCACATATACTTCCTCTGAACGCAGGAGGAGTTGGCCAGCAATATGCGTCCCTTCCACCATGTGGCAGACTACCCGGAGGTACTGGATGCAATAGACTGCACGCATATAAACATCAAGACATCACCTGGTGAGCAGGGTAGGTGCTACATAAACCGCAAGGGATACCCCTCCATCAACTGCCAGGTCATGTGCAATGCCCAGGGCATTATCATGGATGTGTGTGCTGGCAGCCCTGGAAGTTATCAAGACTCCCACATCTGGCATGCCTCACAGCTGTATCAGGTATTTGCCAGGGGGGACATCCCATATGGCCACCTGGTTGGGGATGCTGGCTATGCACTGGAACCGTGGATGATGACTCCCATCAGAAATGCACACACAGCCACGCAAGAATGCCATAATGAGGCACACGCAGACACCAGAATCATCATAGAGTATGTGTTTGGGGTGCTGAAATCACGGTTCCATTGCTTGGACATATCTGGTGGAGCCTTGCAGTACTCTCCAGGCACGTGTGCCCACATCTTCATAGTATGTGCCATGCTACACAATATGATCCTGTGGAAAAGTACAGTTGTGTACACTTACCATAAATGTAGATGTTTGAGTGTCTTCACTGTTGCAGTCATCATTGTAGGGTTCTCCCTGCCGGCAGGCAGTCCTCAGTCGGCCAGAAATCCAAAGTCTGGGTCCGGCGTCGGCTGTTCAGCCATGCTCCCTGACGTCAGTGCACTAGGAGTACAAAGCTGCCAGCCGACGCCATGTTCTCCAGTTTTTCTTGCCCGAGATGTCAGGTGCCCAAAAATGAAGGCTAATAGTAGACCAAAAAAGTAACATACAACAAGCCCCATACCCTGAAGCAAATACACCTCAGAAGAAGGGTGAAATAGGAAACCACAATAATGAAAGTATAAGAGGGGCCAGGTGGGAGGGTAACCCAGACTGCAACAGTGAAGACACTCGAACATCTACATTTATGGTAAGTGTACACAACTGTACTATGTTCATCGTGTTTCACTGCTGCAGTCATCACTGTAGGGTTGAATTCCAAAGCTGAGATAAAGGCTGGTAGTTATAGAGCAGAAGGGGTGGCTAGAAGGCCCTGTAAGACTGCAGAAGCAAAGCCTGCCCTAGACTTAGAGTAAAGAGGGAGATTATAGTGCTTAGAGAAAGTATGCACCAAACTCCAAGTAGCAGCTTCCAAAATGTCTTTGGTAGGTACTCCCCTGAGAAAGGCAGCTGAAGTAGCAGCAGCTCTGGTAGAGTGAGTCCTAATTTTTCCTGGGATTTGCTTTCCATGATGAGAGTAACAAAATCTGATTCCATGAGAAATCCATTTAGAAATGGTCTGTTTTGAAATAGCTTTGCCTTGGTTATTTGCTGCATAAGAAACAAACAGTTGCTCTGTTTTCCTGATATCCTTGGTTCTGTCCAGGTAAAAACTAAGTTGTCTGTGTACATCCAAGGAATGCAAGATCCTTTCCCCCTTATTTTGTGGATTAGTGAAAAAGGTTGGCAGGTGAATAGTTTGATTTAAAGCCACTTTGGAAACCACCTTAGGCATGAAAGTAGGATTAGTCCTTAAAGACACCCTGTCTTGGTGAAAAATAATATAAGGTTCCACAGCCATGAGAGCTTGCAACTCCAAAACTCTCCTGGCTGAAGTCAAAGCCAGCAGGATAGCAATCTTCCATGATAAATACTTAATATCAGATGTGGCAGCAGGCTCAAAAGGAGGCAGAGTGAGTTTTTCCAGAACATAGTTGAGGTCCCAGGCAGGTATGGGTGGTGTCCTAGGGGTCCTTAACTTCTTTGCTCCTCTGAGATATTGTTTCAGAAGTGGATGGGAAAAGATTGGAGGATCTGTATTGTAATGTGCAGAGATAGCTGAGGCATGTAGTTTTATGGAGGAGAAGGATAAACCCTTATGTAGCATGTCCGTCAGGTAAAGTAAAATCAGTGAGATATTAGGAATGAGGGGATCCGAATCCTGAGCATGCATCCAGGTGTAAAATCTCTTCCATTTACCTGCATACGATTTTCTAGTGCTAGGCCATCTGGCTTCTAAGATGACATCCATGACCTGTTTTGGAAGCAAAGGATTAGCCATAGACCCTGAATTCGCCAGGCTGCCAAGCTGAGAGTTTTGACATGAGAGTGCAGGATCTGGCCCTGGTGTTGGGACAAAAGATTTAGAATATGAGGTAAAATCCAAGGAGGCTCCTGGGATAGATTCATCAGTATTAAATACCAGAACTGACGAGGCCAATGTGGTGCCAGTAAAATCATCATCTTGGGTTTGTCCTGCTTGATCTTTAATAACACCCGTGGAATAAGAGGTAGTGGCAAAAGGCATACCCCGAGAGGTTTCTGCAACTGAATGATAGTGCGTCCACTTTCCATGCTTGTTGGTGAAATGTCCTTGTGCAAAAAATCTGTAACTGGTGGTTGAGGGGGGATGCAAATAGATCTCTGTCCGGGCAGCCCCAGGTGTCTGTAATCATCTTGAATGTTTGGGTGTCTAGCATCCACTCATGTGGGTCTGACAGGTTTCTGCTCAGGCTGTCTGCCAGAATATTTTGTTTCCCTGGCAGGAACTGAGCTTGTAGCTCCACTTTGCAGGCTAGAGCTGTGTTCCATAGAGTCATGGCTAGTCTGCAAAGGGGGTAGGAGTGTGAACCAACTTGCTTGTTTATGTACCACATAACTGTGGTGTTGTCTGTCCATATCAGTAGTTGTCCTGGTTGTAGAAGATCCCTGAAACCCAACAGGGCATTCTGTACAGCTAACACCTCTTTTAAATTGATATGTAGGTGCTTCTGATCCTCTGTCCAAAAACCTTGCAGACCTTTTCCCTGCAAGAGGGCTCCCCATGCATAATCCAAGGCATCCGTGGTTAACACTTGGCTGGCTGGAGGCCGACTGAAGGCTTTCCCTTTGTTGTGAAGACATGCCATTGTCCACCAATGGAATTCCTTTTGTAGGCAAGGCAAGATGGAAATCTGTGTGTCTAGACTGTGGCAACGCTGGGACCATACACTTTTTAGGTACCATTGTATTTTTCTCATATGTAGTCTTGCATTTGGTATGAGAAGGATGCAGGAGGCCATGTAACCCAACGCCTGCAGGAATTTCCTTGCAGTCAGCTGAGTTAGTGATGTCAAGGTTTTGAAAGTTGAAGCCAGCTGTAGTTGTTTTTCGGATGTCAGGAATGCCATTTGGGTTGTTGTGTTTAGAAGAGCACCCAGAAAAGTTATCTGTTGTGTGGGTGTCAAATTTGACTTTTTTATATTCACAGTGAATCCCAGGTACTTGAGAAGATTTTGAACAAATTCCAGATGCTGGAGTAAGACATCCTTGCTGTCTGCTTGGATAAGACAATCGTCCAGATAAGGGTAAATTTGGATTCCCTTGAGTCTGCAATAAGCCACTACTGGTGCCAGGCACTTGGTGAAGACCCTTGGCGCAGTAGACAAGCCAAAGGGCAGCACAGAGAATTGGTAATGTTTCGAGCCGGCCTTGAACCTGAGGTATTTTCTGCACTCCTGTCTGATAGGGATGTGTAAGTAAGCCTCCTTTAAATCCAATGTCACCATCCATGCATTTTTGCTCAACATTGGCAGGAGCTGCTGCAGAGTAAGCATCTTGAACTTTGGTATGTCCAGGAAAGTGTTTAAGACTGACAGATCCAGGATGGGTCTCCATGAATTTTGCTTTCTGGGAACTAGAAAGAGCCTTGAGTAAAAGCCTTGCCCCGTCTGTGATTGTGGAACCAGTTCTATGGCCCTCATAGCCATGAGGGATCCCACCTGGTGTAATGCCTCTGACCATTGGTGTTTTGGTAGGTCTGGCCATCCGTTTGGTCTTGGCAAGGTATGAAAGTGGAATTTGTAACCTCTTGAAACTGCATCCAGAACCCACTTGTCTTGGGTTATGTAAGTCCAATTTTGTTGAAAAAGAGAGAGTTTTCCTCCTAGAGGGGCTTACAGGGGAGAAGTTCCTGGAGCCATGCAGGGGGAGTCATTGAGCCTGTTTTCTATAAGATTGAGTTCTGTCCTCTCCACCCCTGGGGGTGGAAGCACTCCACTGTCGAGGTCTGTAAGAGGTCTCAGCTTGGGCCCTCCCTCTGGAGCACCTATATCTACCCCTCTGAGGTCTGTCCGAGCTGGGAAAGGACCAATTTTTAGTTGGCCAATTTCTGCTAAATCTTGGGGGCTGAACTTGTAAGAAATCCTTAACCGTTTGCATGGATTTTGCCTTATCCTCCATTTTCTTTATCACCTCTTCAGCCTTAGACCCAAACAAAACATTATGCTGAACAGGAGCACCCAGTAACTTTGCTATCACTTGATCAGGTAAGTTTTGTTCCTTTAACCAAGTATGCCTTCTAATGACAGTGCCAGAGGCAGCCGCCCTGCAAGAAGCCTCCAAGGCATCAAAACCACAGTGTAAACCATGCTTCCCCACTTGTTCAGTGGCATGCATCAAATCGAGTAATTCTTTATTATCTGCACATGCAGAAATGGTACCTAACTTTTGTTTCATAACAGACGGTAGAAATTGCTGATATTTTAGAATATGAAACTGACAGTTTAAAGCCCTAATAGATAAAGTAGCAGAAGTGTACACTTTTTTACCCCATCTCTCCAAAGCTCTAGAATTCTTATCTGTTGGAGTAGGGTTTTTAGCAGAAGCGGCCTTAACCCCCTTAGGACCCTGAGAAATGGTTTCAGGATCAGCAGTAGGATTTTTGGAAAGGAACTGGTGGGAATCAGGGACCCTGTAATATCTGTCGGGCTTAGCAGGGGCTGGAGGAAAGGAGTCAGGAGTTAAATTAGCCTCAGAAAAGGCATCATCCGTAATATCCAAAATAGGAGGAATAGCCAGGGGTCTATGTTGGGGAAGAAGAAGAAGGAAATCCCTAAGTCTTCTCTTAGATTCCGAGTACTCCTGTGCTTCCCAGTGAAAATGTTCCCTCATGTCATGTAAAGATTCCCCAAAAGAGAAATCCTCAGGGGGGGAAGCTGAAGGAATGGATTCCTCAGCACCAGAATCCTCATAAGGAGGGAAAGAATATTCCTGTTTAGAGGAAGACACCGAAGAAATAGATGCCTGATCAGAAGATTCATAATACAATTCTTGCCTTGGCCATTTGTCTGGAGGGGGATGTGAACCCCTAATCATGGTTAGTAAGTCCTCCACCATTTTAAGTAGCTGTTTCTGAGATTTGGGTCCCGGATCAGAAGAGGCCTGGGCTGGTGTCTTAGATTTAAAAGGAGTCTTTGCCTTTGTCTTTGGCTTTGCCTTTATCAGAAGCTCTGTAGGCCTGAAAACACCCTCGGAAGCCGGTACCTGCACAGCGGCTCCAGACCCATCCGAGGGAGCGTTGTCTGAAGGTCCTGCAGCTGGAGTGTTCAAAGGCCTAGTTGGCTCCTCGTGGGAGTCCATTTCGGCAATCTGTTCTGAAATGGCCGACGACAGGGGCTACGAAAGCGCCTCACTGATGACGGCCGAACTAGTAGCTGGCTCTGCTTGTAAAACGTCATCTGATTTGGACTTCGAAGGCCTGTCCTTATCCTTGCATCGTTTGTGAACTCCAGTAGTCAGAAGCGTGTCCGACGACATTTTGTAATTAAATCGCCTACCAAAGTAGTGAAAAGCAAAATCGTACCTTCACTTAATCGAACGTTGGTTAAATCTAGCACAAAACCAACAACTAGCTACGTTGTGGTTAGGGCCTAAACAAGGAATACAGTAAGAATGGAAATCCTTATGAGGTATTTGCTTCCCACAAAAAATACAATTATTAACTTTTTCTGACATCGGACTGGAGCAAGAAAAAAGTTTCCCCAACAGGGTACTTAGCTTTGAGAAGAAGAAGTAAGTCTTTGGACTGAAGCACGAGAAAATATCAGGAGTCAAGACTGGAGAACATGGCATCAGCTGGCAGCTTTGTACTCCTAGCGCACTGACGTCAGGCAGCATGGCTGAACAGCCGATGCTGGACCCAGACTTTGGGATTCTGGCCGACTGAGGACTGCCTGCCGGCAGGGAGAACCCTACAGTGATGACTGCAACAGTGAAACAAGATGAACATCAGCTGCAGCAGGGACAGAATGGTAAAGGCCCTCACAGCCCACCACCATTACGCCAAGGGCCCCACAGGCAGAGGGACTCACCATGAACACCCTGTGCCAGTCCCAGTAGGCAGACATAGGCATGCCCAGTATGCCCATGCCTTGGCAAAGAGGGAATGTATAGCACATACACTGACAGTGTAGGCACCTATGGACTGACACCCTTCTCCACCTGCACACACAGCAAACATGGATGGCACACAAACACCTGTAAATTGTCATGTATAGGTGGTCTACTTAGTGCATCCTACATAGGCAGCCCTCAACTATTGTACACACAACTGCCATTGGCACAAGGTAAGTCAATACCTGAACAGTAAATTAAGCTATCAGCATGTGTCCATACTGTATGTATAGGTTCATAGATACATAGGTAGGTACTTGCCTAACTGCCCGAGGCCACTCATAAGCATAGCCAAAATGTGTCTGCTGTCACCACCCCATTGATTAACTGTCTCTCTGTGGAGCAGAGCCAATTGCAGGATCCCTGGGGTATATCCACTGTTCCCCACCCACTCTGCAAGGATTCCCTGGAGTGTTAGTGAGGGGCTCCATATAATGTAATCAGGGATGTAGTTCCAAATCATGGGGAGTACCCTTGACAGGAATCTGTCACTCCAGCATCTTCCAGTTATGGTTGTGGCAAGGTGTAGCTCATTACAGTGTGTGGCTCACTGTGACATGAATGCCCACAGGTGGAGCATATCCATTAAGTGTGACTTGGACACGGCTTTGTTGGCCAGCAAATATCATCTCTGAGTAAACGAGATGCCACTTAGTAATGCATGAGTTTATGCAGTCTGGCAGCATAGGACACATGTCTGAGGGCATTATCCCTCTATGCGAGGTACATTCGTGGCCCTTCCAGCTGTCAGATGAGTCTTCTAAGGTACATCCAAAATGGGTTATCATACTCGATGATGGGATTAATGACTGATGAGTAAAGGGGCACAATAACCTAAGTTTGTTTAGATATGAACCCTTAAGTAATCAGATGGCATACATGGATGGATGTCCTAACTACTTCACACATATGACTATCAAAGGAGAGATCACTATGTAATGTAGTCCCCACATACCCATTACGTCATCTGAATTATACTGTCTGCCACTCGTGTTAATATGTGTGTGTGTGTAGTTTCCCAAAATAGAATGACCATGCAGTATGTGGCCTTTAGCTGGAGGCCATCACTCTGACACCCTGTGTTGGTCTATGTGAGGCCCCTTGAAGGACGTCTGTGACAGCTGGACTGTCAGTTATGGCTCCCAGTCTGCAGTAATCACCAAACACGGCCTGCTGTAGTCCACCTGTGTTAGCCCGTACCTCTGAGAAATATATGGCAAACAGTAGGGGTCCCAGGACTGAGTCCTGTGGGACACCAGTTGTGACTGGTCAAGAGTTGGACCTGGAGGCTGCTAGGCTTACCATGTGGGTTCTGTGTGTAAGCCTGTTGGCAAACCAACCTGTGATGTATGGGTACATGTACTGGCTGGTGAGTGTAGAACTAATATCGGAGTGGGGAATGGTGTCAAAACCCATGGCGAGGTCCAGGTAGTATGTGTAAACTACCACACCCCACATCTAAAGTCCAGGTGGCTGTAAGATGTCAAACTGATTCAGTAGACATGATCTGCACTCAATCAAGGTGACCTGGGTTGGGTCAAGTGTCTGGAGGTTACCACTGTCTATGTTAATGAGTGCCATGAGGATGCGCTCCATAGCCATGCAGATCAGGCTACTCAGGCCTATGTGGTGGTAGTAACCATGGTCAGCTGTGTCACCACCTTGGTGGAGTGTAATAGCTGTTGCCATGCACCAGCAAATGGTCATGTAGCCTGTGTAGAGGCTGATGTTGAATTGCTAAATTAGGCGGGGGGGGGTCACTTTGTCTTGTAGTGTCTGCAGGATGCAGTCTGGGACACCATCTGCCTCCAGTGATGCTCTGTCATGCCATTTGAAAGGGCCATTACCACCTCTATGTCTCAGATGTCTGGGATACTGTACGTTCTGGGTATTGTTGTGTGCCCAACTAGGGGGTGAAGTTTGCTCCAAATGTATCAAGTGTGTTAGTGATATCAGTAGGGTCAGTATATTCAATGCAATATTGCACCAGCACAGTGCAAATCTGTGTGTTACTGCTTACATCCTTGACATAGCCAAAGAAGCATTTGTGGTCATATTCCGAATCCATGCCTATTTACATATGGATGTCAGCCTTGGATGATTATATGAGTAACATAAGTATCTTGCTAATACTGGTCACTGACGTCTGCATGTCTTGGAATTTGCTGTTGTTCTGGACTACTGTATAACTTCTGTTGTATAGCTTGTATAATGCAGGGGTTCAGCAGGCTGGTATCCTTGTGTAGGAGTAGCTAGTTCTGGTTTACCATTGATACCACGACCCATACATCTTTATAGGTGCTTATAGAGTGCATTTGTAATTCTGTCTGTATTTTGAGCAGTGTCATCCCTGAGCATGGGGGCTGTGAACCCTTCCTCCTCTGTCATTAGTACTGTGACTGTAGCTGTAGAAAAGGTATTCACTGTGTGTTCCTTGGGTGGGGGAGATGGTTGGGAGTAGAAATCAATGAATAGTTCATGGTCAGATCTAAACAGTGACCGGTTTACCTCTGCTGTAGTGCACCTGTTGCACATGTTAGTGATTACGACTTCTAGTATGTTTTCACCTCTCATTAGTCCATCTACCAACTGATAAGGCCATATGAGGTGATGAATCCCAGGAAGTGCTGGGCCTGGAAGTGAATACACGAGTAGGTTATCCAGTTAAGTGTGGGGTAGCCGACATTGACCAATAACAGGGTGTCTGGTAGGACTGTCATGTTTACCACTGTCTACAGACAGTTGTAGTGGTGCTCCTGGGTCATGGAGGGTGATCCGTAGCAGGCCACAGTTTGCATTGCAGTCGTGGCTGATGTTAGCTGCACATGGATGATCACAGAGGTATCATGCTGCCCCACTAACTTGGAGGTGTAGGTATCCCCGATGAATATGGATACACCCCCTCCATGTCTGTGCCAGTCCATGATGTTATGGGTTGTAGTCTGGTAGTGCCGGTGTGCTCACAGGAGCCTTATACAGGTCCCAGTCACAGAACAGATGTAGATGTCCATACTGAGGGGTGCTGTGAGTGCGTGCATGTTGTGAGTACTACCCCTGGTGTTGAGTAGTCTAACCACCATTGGTTCAGCTATTGTTCAGTTCACGGAGGTGAGATTCACCTCTGAGACCTACCTAAAGACGGCACCATGGGTGCGCCAATAGCCTTGGCCAGCATTCCAAAGCCTTAGGCTGACACATGCAAGTTGGCATGGCATTGTTGCAGGCATGTATCTCATCTGTGCTTGTGTCCCATCTTTCCTGTAGGTAACCTACTGGTAAGCAATACAAAGCCTGAAACTTATACAAGTCCACTAGCTTCCAAGATAGGCTTTTGGAGTGATATGTATCAGTAGTCTGTATGCTATTGCTGTACTTAAATGTTGTCTGACTACATGGGGAATCTACACTGTATATTGTGATCAGAAAATTTGGTATAATCACATATGATGTTGGAGATGGCCTGCACTGTAGAGGTTCACAGATAGGTAGTAGGCTATCTGCTCAAGGGCATTTAGAAGCATAGCTACAGTGTGGTGGCTTTAGCTGCACCATTGATGAAGTAACTGAGCCTCTGTTGAGCAAAGCCAATGAAGTGATTCCAGGCAGAGTTGCTGGAAGCTGTTGAAGACTGGTGTGCTGTAGGGTGATAGGGGCACATAGTGATCTCAAAAGGGCATGTTAACATGACAAACCAACAGCATTCAGTTTCCCCAACAGGTCTTGCAACTGTAGAACTTGAGTGGCTCCCCCACACCCTGGCTGTGTGTGTCTGGGACACATGATCCCAGGGGTGTATAT
Organism: Protopterus annectens; assembly: GCF_019279795.1. NCBI lineage: Eukaryota > Metazoa > Chordata > Ceratodontiformes > Protopteridae > Protopterus > Protopterus annectens. The sequence goes on along the minus strand of NC_056729.1, from coordinate 1,819,193,547 downwards.
ACTGTTGGCCAGTCACACATCAAGGTTTCCCCTGAAGTATGCCAGTGATGGGCTATGCCAAATGTAGTTAGGATGTTAATGTATAGTCTCCCAATCCATGTGTTGTCGGTATTTCGAGAAGCTCACTGGGTGTGGGTGGCTCCGCCTAATGTGTAGCCAAGCTTACACATAGGATTCATGCCATAGGAAATAGGCAGAAGGAACGTTAATGTCAATAGTGTAATGGCTACAGCATTTGCATAATATCTGTGCAGTCCTGGTTCAAATCCCAATAAAGTCAGAGATGACTTACATGTTACATAGTATACCTTAACCGCAGCTTGCATATATATGTAGTATTCCACAGAATAATAAACATTTGGAACACACAACCACTGAAATGTGCATTAATCACCGTTGCACTAACAGTGCCTGCTCTGAGAGGTAAAATGACCACTGCCGGGATTAGAACACACAACCATGCTCTCAATCTTCACAATAACCTACCACTAAGCTACCCAAGATGTACCAATGGCAGTTGTGTATTTTGACAGGTTGAAACACAAAAGGGAGGAATGTGTGGAAATAGGACAAACCGGCATGTACCCAATGAAAGGTGTATGCTATATATATATATATATATATATATATATATATATATATATATATATATATATATATATATATATATATATATATATATATATATATATATATATATATATATATATATATATATATATATATATATATGTGTGTGTGTGTGTGTGTGTGTGTGTGTGTGTATATATATATATATATCTCTATATATATACATATATTTATGCAGATAGATATATATATATATATATATATATATATATATATATATATATATATATATATATATATATATATATATATAAAAATCAATATATATATATATATATATATATATATATATATATATATATATATATAGAGAGAGAGAGAGAAAGATATATGTCGATATATGGGGATATACATATATATGTAGATAGGTTAATAACATCTACATAACCATGGAGGTACATATAAATGGGATACCTACCCAATACAGAATGCTTGACATACCGACGAGCGTAATCACGATGCTTAAAGACCGAAAGACCACAGTACCGAAATACCAGAAGCGCGAGGTTTAAAATCCCGATGTTAAGGGACATTTAGTCAGTGCTTCTGGTGTTGCGGTTCAGGTAGGTTATTGTGTGCAACTGTGTTCTTGAGGGCTGTAGTGTGTGTGTTCTGAGTGTGGTGTGTGTTCCTGGGGGACTGTAATGTGTGGGTGTGGGTTTGCTTTGTACGTCTGTGCGATCTAGGAGGTAGAATATTAAAGTAGGGGTTGTGGGGTGCGCAGGCTCCCACATGGGGGGTGTAGGGGGCTTGCCCACTTGTTCATATGTAGTGTAGGATGGTTTGTTTGGATGTGGTGGGTAGCAGTGTGTCTGTGTGTGCGTGTTCGTTACTTTTGCGAATTTGACTGCCGCTGTCGGTAATATGAGGTATGGTAGTCTGGGCCCGGTACTGTGGGCGTCGGAATTGTGTGGGTTCGGGATTCCATAGGTATCCCGTATACAGTTGTTGAAGTGTTTATATACGAGTATAACATGGACCATAGCAATCACACATTCCGTCACGACCAACCTTTATGAACAAAAGATATGGAGAGTATATCCTATACACTATTACAAATACATGCTATGGACATGAGCTAATGATAGGGTTACCACCTGTCTCACTTTGCGAGGTACAGTCCCTCTTTGGACGGTTGTGTCCTGACCAAAAATATTAAACGTGGCAAATGTCCTGAGATTGTAGGACATAATTATGTCCCATATGTAATGTAACAGTTGCATACAATAGTTCTTTCTGTATCTAAAATACCTACATGTTACAAGAAACAGGATAAGCAACTAAACTGCTCTATCCTTTGTACTGACCATGGATTTGTGTCGGCCTGTAAAATCTGATGTGTGTGCCAAAAATGTCCCACAATGGCCATGATAAAAGGTGGCAACCATAGCCAAAGAGGGTCAATCACCAACACAACTCCAATGACTGCAAATACCTATGACAAAAATACACAGCTTACATGTAGCAACACTTTATTACATTCCAATGTATTGCCGAAAGGATTCAAGGAGTAACATCACCTGTATGCTATACAGGAACCAAGAATGAAAATCACTTGGCACCACAGGACCCGTAAGCACGTAAACAAAGGCTTGCAAAATAAGCAGATGAAGAAATCAAACAGCTGCTAGGTCTCCAAAAAGATCCTTTAATGTAACCAGGCAAAGTAAAAATCCACAATATCATCCAAGCTCTTTCACTCGACCACATGCGAGCTTTCTCAAGGCAAACAACATTGCTGGAAGTTCATTCACATTAAATACTTCCAGAATCATCACATGACTTCCTGTGAACCTTTCCCAACAGGAAAATCACCATATAAGGAAATTCTAAAATACATTCTTATTATCATTAAAATAATTCATTTTCTAAAAATAATTCATTTTCTAAAAATATCTTGCGACTGAATAGCATAATGAACTTGAAATTGAATACAAACTATTAAAATATGTCATAAAACAATTCTGTAAAATATTTTTATAGTTTTATAATAAAAATAAGTGCAGTAACCCCTTTTAACCATCGGGGGTGAAATCAAAACTCCAATTTAAAACCTAGAGTTACTAACTGGCATTGTAAAACATTTCTTATCTGAGTTGCCAATGTATAACATTCCATATATCATATTATAAAATCTTATGGATTCAAAAGTGAATAAAACAATAGATGTCATGTTCTGCTAAACTGTGTTATAGACGAGCTTGTCTCAATTTCAAAACACTAGTGATGTTGAGGGCATCATTCAGACCTGGGTATCTAGTAGCGTCTAACCGGAGCTGCCAAAATAGCTCACGGTATTCTAATTTTGACTCCCAACTACCCTCTCATATCCGGTTGTACCTGTTCCAACACCATAAACTTTATGTCCATGTCCTTACACGTCAAGGAGTGTTTATAAAAGGCATTACTTTCCTTCCTTACATTGATGTCATTGAAGTGTTCGTAAACCCTTCTCCTAAACACCCTTTCAGTTTTCCCAATGTAAAAAGCATGGCACGTAACACAGGAACCAAGATAGACCACACCCTTGGATCCACAGTTAAAATGTTTGTTGGAACGGAACTTAAATCTTCTAGAGGGAAGGTAGCAGGACCCCGAATTTAGCATAGCGTGACATTGCTTGCACATTCCACAGGGATAAGTGCCTAATTTCTTTCTACTGTGATTCTGTGGATCCTCTAACCTACTATCTAAAAGTTCTTTCAAATTCCTGCCCCTTTTCCTAACAAAAGAGGGGTAACTGGGCATAGAATTCTTAAGATCTTCCTGAAGTCTGAGAATGGGCCAATATTTCTTGATAATCTTCTCGATTTGATCTGAGTTGTTGGAGAAAGTGTGTGTAAAACTATTTTTTCCTTGTAAAATACCTTCCCTCTAGAAGATTTAAGTTCCGTTCCAACAAACATTTTAACCTGACGTGTAAGGACATGGACATAAAGTTTATGGTGTTGGAACAGGTACAACCGGATATAAGAGGGGGTAGTTGGGAGTCAAAATTAGAATACAGTGAGCTATTTTGGCAGCTCCGGTTAGACGCTACTAGATACCCAGGTCTGAATGACACCCTCAACATCACTAGTGTTTTGAAATTGAGACAAGCTCATCTATAACACAGTTTAGCAGAACATGACATCTGTTGTTTTATTCACTTTTGAATCCATAAGATTTTATAATATGATATATGGAATGTTATACATTGGCAACTCAGATAAGAAATGTTTTACAATGCCAGTTAGTAACTCTAGGTTTTAAATTGGAGTTTTGATTTCACCCCCGATGGTTAAAAGGGGTTATTGCACTTATTTGTATTATAAAACTATAAAAATATTTTACAGAATTGTTTTATGACATATTTTAATTGTATTCAATTTCAAGTTCATTATGCTATTCAGTCGCCAAGATATTTTTAGAAAATGAATTATTTTTAGAAAATGAATTATTTTTAATGATAATAAGAATGTATTTTAGAATTTCCTTATATGGTGATTTTCCTGTTGGGAAAGGTTCACAGGAAGTCATGTGATGATTCTGGAAGTATTTAATGTGAATGAACTTCCAGCAATGTTGTTTGCCTTGAGAAAGCTCGCATGTGGTCGAGTGAAAGCGCTTGGATGATATCGTGGATTTTTACTTTGCCTGGTTACATTAAAGGATCTTTTTGGAGACCTAGCAGCTGTTTGATTTCTTCATCTGCTTATTTTGAAAGACTTTGTTTACGTGCTTCCGGGTCCTGTGGTGCCAAGTGATTTTCATTCTTGGTTTGATTTTGCTTTTAGTTTTGGTGTTTTTTGTCGACCTATACAGGAACCAGTTAACAGTGCCTTAATGAATCAGCCTGCAATTACCATAGTATTAGTCCACTAAAGGATAGGTGTTCAAATAAGAAAGGAACCCTCACGCACATATCGATTATCTATAAAAGCAGTACCTACACACCTGCATCTGCTATGTACACCCACCATCTCCCCTACACCCAAACAAATTACAATACAAACTGTAATAACATCACAAATCATTCACCCACTGTACGACATCTGCAGAAGCCTTAACATACCTTGTCAGAGACGCACTTACATGGCCCTACTTGAAATAGTGGCTGTTATACAATGGAACAGCTGCTGATGTTACAGGGTTTGTTTGCACTAATCCCGTTTCAGAGAGTTGTGTGCACGTGGGAAGTGTTAGCAATTACTGATTAACAGCACAGTATGATACACATGTACACCAAACCAAAGATGTCTGGTGAGCACACTGTAAACCACCTAACATTTCATGCATAGCCATACAGCCTTAAGCTGCCCAAACATCCTTGCCACAATGAAACATCTGCAGAAGTATCAGGTACAAACAAACCCTGCATAAGTAGCAATGTTCTGAAATATAACAGCTGTACTCACATATAGAACAGCATCTTCTAGCCATTACACACAATCCACAGTAGTCATGAAGCTAATATATCTCTGTCTGTCTCCATATAGCTGTTGAAATATATCACAAACATCACATCCAGGCCATATTCCTTGAAAGTAAGGCAAAGGGACAATGCCCAAGTGGAGTACTCAATTATACACCACTGTTGCCATGGTATTGGCTAATGGAGTAGCTGCACAGCTGATGTGCATCTAATTAACTAATGTGGAACACCAATTGGTGGTCAGGATAGCACGTTACTGATATTTAACTATAAAAGGATGGCTTATCACACATTCAAACCATCTGTATGTACCAGCAGAACGTTACAAAGAAGAATGAAACACAAACTGAAAAGGATTGAAATAACAGTCAACGACACCTCGGGTTACTCAGTATGTCTGTGTATGTAGTACCTGTTCTGTAATATTTAAAGTGTAAGCAATGCATATAGTGGAAACAGTTATCTTGTAGTGATGTATTGTTGAGCATAGTAACGCTTGTAGTATTTATGTGTGTACAGCTGTAGGTCACAAGGCAAATACCACATACACCACAAGGGATGCTATATAAGGGCTTTGAACCCAACAATTCCTCACCAGCCGCTGTCAGTGGCAGGGCTGGTCCAACAAGTATGTGCTATAACAGGGGATAGTATATGTTGATATATTGTAACAGTAGGCATATGCATGAGTGTATTACTGAGAATAACATGTCGAAGGTTGGCCCACTGTGCAATTATGATTTACATTGCGGGATATTGTGCCAATAACTGTGTAATGTACAGTATTGTAGGCAGATATGTATTACAAGTTACATAGCATTACTGTTATGTTAGGCAAACATTAGTTATGTCTATTGGCATTTACAATACACAATAACAGGATGCATATGACTTGTAGTCACCCGACAGTTTATCAGCATGATAGCAAAGTAAAATGGAAGAGCTAGTTAACTATCCATGCACATAAGGCATGTAATAAGTTCAAAGGTAGGTACTAGGCTTTCTGCCCAAGGGTATTTATAAGCCTAGCTGGAGTGTGTTGGCTTCCGCCACCCCCTTAGGTTAGTTCCCTGTGCCTCTGTCCAGCAGAGCCACTGCAGTGATTCCCGGGGTACATGTCTGTCTCCCATCCACCCGTCGAGGTTTCCCTTGAAGAGTGCTACTGAGGGGCCCTGCCTGATGTTCATTGGAATCATGTTCCAAAGCATGAGGAGTCTCTGGGTCAGGAATCTATCCATCCAGCATGTCCTAGTCATCACTGTGGTTAGGTGTATATTCCTAGAGCATGTGTCTCTCAGGGGCTTCTGTTTAGGTGGAGCATATCCAGCAATACTGGGCTGGACATGGGCCTTGTATGTCAAGCAGAGATCACCTGTGAGTATGCGGTATGCAACCGAGTACAGCTGGAGTTTCTTAAGTTGGGCTGCAGAGGTCATCTGTTTGACGTCAGTAATCCTCTTGGTGTGGTACTGTTGTGGTCTTCCAAGCTGTTGCTGTCTTGTAAGGTACATCCCAAATGGGGTGTTGTATCCTTTAATGGATCTAATAAGTCATGAGTAGAGAGGCACAATGGCCTCATTTGTTCTGGATGCGAACCCATAAGAGATTAGGGGGGCCATGTAGAAAGATATTTTAACCACCTTGTCATTATGGGTATCGAAGGAGAGATTGCTATCTACTGAGGTTCCCAGATCCCTTATTACCTTTTCCGTATGTACGGGACTAGCACCTATGTGGTAGTCTGCGGGTAATTAGTTATATTCAAAGGGGATGACTATGCACTTTTTGGCATTCAGCTTGAGGCCATGATATTGACACCAGGTATCCTTCTCAGTGCGACCCTTCCGGAGGGTGTCTGTATCAGCTGGGGAAACAATTATGGCCCCTAGTTTGCAGTCACCTGCAAACCTTTTCAGCCAAAGCCCTCCTGTGCTTGCCTGTATGTCAGAGAAATATATACCGAACATGAGGGGTCCTAGGAATGAGCCCTGGGGGACGCCACTTGTAAATGGTATACACTTGGACCTAGGGTATACAACTCCCACTGTGTGGGTTCTGTCCATTGCAAACCATCACATGACGCAGGGGTTAATGTTCAGGTGGATGGGTATGTCGATAATAACAGAATGGGGAATGGTGTTGAAAGCCTTTGAGAGATCAAGGCAGGCTGTGTGAACCTCCTTACCCTCATCTAATGCCTTGGTAACTGTCTTAAAGAAGTCCATGAGGTTTAGGAGGCATGGTCTGCCCTTAAAGCCAAACTGGGAGGGGTCAAAGGTTTGGAGGTACCCAATGTCTCTATGACTGAGATCCATGAGGATGTTGCTCCATAGCCTTGCAGACCAGGTTAGTCAGGCCTATAGGGCAATAGGTCCCGTGATCCATTGTGGTGCCACCTTTGTGGAGTGGGATAACTGTTGCTGTGTGCCATTCAGGGGGCACAAAGCCTGATGTGAGGCTATTATTGAACATGGTGCATAGGTGGGGAGCCAGTACATTCTGAAGTTCCTGTAAAATGCAGCCTGGAATGTTGTCCAGTCCCATGGATGCTGTGATATTGGCTTTACAGTGTGCAGCTTTTACCTGCATATATGTGATTACAGGGACTCTGCACTCTTCCTGTATAGATATGGGCCCTTTAGGGGTGAGAGGGGGGGGGACGGTAGCACTGAACCTATCTGCCAGGATGTTGGCAATATCAGTTGGTTCCGTAATGTTCATGCCTTTGTGCTGTAACTCAGAGCAGATCTGGGTGTTGACATTGAGATATTTGACATAGCTACAGAATGCTTAGTGGTTGTCATTGGAATTAGTGGTGGTTTTGTTTCCGTAGCTAGCTTTGGAGGATCTTATACGGGATCTCAACTTCTTACTGAGGCTGACCAGGGAGCTCCTCCACGCATGGGATTGTACTCTCTTTTGCAACAGTGTCTTCCTTCTGTTGTACAGTTAGTTTATGGCAGGGGACCACCAGATTGGCTTCCTTAATTAGGAGTATAATGTCTTGGTTCTGTTTGGGATAGCAAGATCCATGCACTTGTGTAAGTGCTTATAGAGTGCATTTGTGTAGGATTCAGCAGTTGTAACTGCATTGCCCATCTGCATGGGTGTCATGAAGTTCACCACATCTGTCTTAAGAAGCATGAAGTTGGCTTTGTAGATATATTATACTGTGGTTCCCTTAATCGGGGGTGGGGGCAGGATGTGGATATCAACGGTGTTTAGCTTATGGTCGGATCGGACCAAAGAGGAGTTGACATCAGGTGTGGAACACCGGTCACTCATGTTGGTAATGCCTAGGTCTAGGATATCGTTGCCCCTGGTGGGGGTGTGGATAAGTTGATCCAGGGCATTGATGTTTATGAATTCCAGAAAGCGTTGAGCTAATGAGTTGGTACACGAGTAGTTTTCCCAGTTAATGGTAGGGTAGGTGAAGTCGCCCATTAATAGAATGTTTGGTTGAACCCTAATAATTTCCAGTACATCAAGAAAAGAGGAGTGGGAATCTTGGGGCATGGTGGGGGATCTGTAGCAAGCTACAATTTGGATTGCAGTTTAGCCCAGAGACAGTTGCACTTGGATAACCTCGGATGCATTATGCTAAGCAACTAGCCTGGAGGGGTGGATATCCTTAATGAATATGGACACACCACCACTCTGGGTGTTCCGGTCCAGGTTACATGGCCGAAAAGTGTGCTATGAGTTCTAGCCTGGTAGTGCAGGGGTGATCTCTGGAGCCTTGAACCAGTTCTCAGTCACTGCACAGATATCATGTTCTCCATTACAAGGAGTGCCTCGAGTGAGTGCATTTTAAGATTTAGACTTCCAGCATTGAGTAGCATTACCCTCAGTTTGTGCTTGCCTGTTCCTATTATGGTGGTGAATATGTTATGTGAACCTTGCCTAAAGAAGGCACTATAGGGGCAGCAAGTGCCATAGCAGGTATCTGGAATCCCAGGGATGACAGGTGCAGGCCATCTGTGGCAAAGCATCATGGTCTGTCGACCATGTCAACCCAAGCAGACAGATAATGGATCCCCTTAGAATGACACCAGAAGTTTAGCCAAATGTTGAAGTCAATCATTTTGTCCTTGTACTGCGGTATCATTCTGGGTGATGGCAGAATGCTACTCAGGGCTAGGGTCATACCTGCTTGGCCTACAAGTTCGGAGAGCTCTTCCATGTCTCTTTTCAGGTAGTCCAGGGAGGTACGTCTCAGGTCATTCACACCAACATGGACAATGACACAGTCATATTTGTACTTGTTGTGGAGTGACCTGAGAGCGTGGGTTATGTGGCAGATCCTGTTACCAGACATGCAGCTGACAGTAACCTTCTCCTTGTTTAACCTGGTGAGTGGGACATCAGTGTGCCTGACTATAGAGTCACGTATGACTAGTGTGCTGGGTACGTTGATTTGCCTTATTGGCTGTGGTTGAGTGGCACACTGACTCTGTGGGCTATGTGCCATCGGGGTTGTGTTAGGGGATGGTGGCTGCTTGTGTTTCCACTTTGGAGGTCTCTGTTGCATAGACAGATTATTATTGAGAGCCTCTGAAAATGTTTTTATGTTACTATGTGTGGATTATGGTGGTGTAGATTCAGTGAGACTATGTGATGAATGTGGTGTGGTGTGAATGTTTACCTTCTCCACATGACTGTCAGGGTCAGTCTTGGTTGGAGAGAGCTTTACCTCCAGTTTGGCTAGAGAAGTGCATTTCTCACAGGTTGTATTGTTGGGTGGTAGGCAGAGAGGGTTGTCTGTGTACATGAGTCAATGTCTACATTGCCTCAAGATGTCCAGATTCATCAGATAGACAGGAGAGAACACTGGCAGCTGACCCTTGGGCATGCCTCAACAGAAAACTAATTTCCCCTAGATAAGTGAGAAAAGTGAGTACAAGAGCTATTTTACTCTAAGCAAGTGAGAAAAGTACGTACAAAAACTGTTTACCTCTAGGTAATGAGGAAGATTGAGTGCTATAGTAATTAGTAGCTTACGTAGTGCTTACAAGTTCTGAACAAATGCTGAGCATGAATAAGCAATCCAGATAGGGTCTTGGATAACATAAACACACTGTCCCCCCAAACAGGTACACAATCATATATTCATGTACACTACAGAGCCCCTGTAACCACAAGTATGCAGGTACAAGCTGCACTCAGGCTGCATGGGACCTGTCCACATCCCAGGTTGTATCATACACATATGGCAAAAAAGTTGCTCTCCACATACACATCATGTAAAACATAGCTTCATGTCAGGCTGTGTACACACTGAATGGTGCACAACAACAGGTATCACAACCCAGAATGGGGGAGACACCACTGATAATGGGATGTACTGCACTACTACCTTGCTGAGTCTGATCTGAAAGGCCATGAACTTTGATCAAATTATTTGATGTCAGCAGTACAGATGTAGATGACAGTAAGGTTGATTTCACAATGCATATCATAACCTTGTCAGGTCATAGGACATCATCACCCATACTGTGTTCCACCTGCACTCAGTATACTAGATGTACATTCCTATGTCACAGGAGTGTTTTGCAATGGGACTGCTGGCAGAACAAACACTACAGAAGGTGTCTGAATAATACATGCACATCACACCAGTGCCAGCTACAGTAAGACAGGGTTAGTTAATTGTACTCCCTCTCATTGTAGTCCATACCACACAGACTAACAGAAGGCATCTGCCTATTGAAGTATGCGAATGACTATGACCTAGGAGCAATAGCTGACTCAGAGTGTTGTGGACAACATACAGAAGGGGCTTTGTGGGTGAGGTGTGTGACATATGGCCACAATCTGACAGCTACATATTGCATTGTCACCCCTATGTTAATAACCCTGTACCCATGAACTACCACCTAGGCAGTGGTCAACATAATGGACACTGTGTGTAAGGGATGCAGCTGGGCAGTTGTCTTTCCTGTGACAGTTACATCACCACACCTGTCAGGTAGTCATATGTGGCAACCCTAATCATGACAGTGTGCCATCCATAAATATAGAGATCATTGTCCAGCCATACACAACACTCAAGTGACCCATATCAGCTCACATATTTCCTTTAAGGGGTATTGGCCACGTTCAGATGGCCTACACCAGCCTTCCCATTCCCCATCTCCACTATGTAGCATGATGCCTACCCTGAATACATCCATGTCCAACCCAGTGATGTTGGGCATGCTACACGTACACATCCTGATCTCAAACACATACTTCATGGACATCCACCTTCCTAGTACTAGGATCACCACATGCTGGACAGATCCTTGTCCCATACACTTTACATAGATCTGCCATACTATGCATTCCTGTCCAGCAAAGCTGCACATCGCCCCCCTCTCAGACATGGTATGATGACCGCATGGTAAATGTATCATTAACCCTGTGGATCAGTTATGTAGCACTGCTCCACCTGGCCCCAGAGACCCGCCTGTTGGCTACAGCTAGGCAACCTTTCATCCTAGATTCATACATGGCCCATGGCATATAGATTACTAGTTGACTTTGACTGTACATGCTACAGTTGATATCCATCCCTGCAAGTACCATCTGGCTAGCCAGTGTCCCATGTGTATCACATGTGCAACACAGGTGATACATGACAGGATGTTGAATCGCTGTACAGTGCCATGTAAATGTATATAGCAGAACACATACATGTAAAACCTTATGTGAGCATGTCTGCAGGGTCACAGGTCATGTCCGTTAAGGCAGTGTATGTGTTTATATGTGACATATACACAGCATCAAGGTCGACTGCATTAATGTGGACACATCCAGGCATGTGCAGATAGGTAAGAACACCAGTACAAGAAAACAGACATGCCCACATCAAGACAGCATTCACATGGAGTATGAACAATGTAATCAGGTGACTCTCACACATATATGGTGATAATATCTACTCACCATTGAGTGTCACGTGTGTGACACAAACATGTCAGTGGTGTCAGTGTCATGTAGATTTGCAAATACAACTATTTAATCATAATAAATGCGATACACATGTATGTTCAGCTGTAGCTCTTTTTGTCTCTGTGAGATACTGTGACCTGTCTCCATCATTATGTCTTCCATGTATGCCGCGTGCAAGGTTACACCCTTATACCCGCTTGGAGGATGAGGCCCTCATCCCATGCCTACATGACAATCATGATATCCCGTTCAGCCATGTGCCACAGGATGCACAGCAGCGGGATGCCCTGTGGATGGAACTTCGCAGGAGGGTTAATGATGTGGGTGGCCACAACCGCACATACCAGCAGGTGCGTAGACACTGTACAGACCTCATTAGATGGTGAAACAGCATGCAAATGCAATTGCCAGGGAACAAGGTGCAACAGGTGGTGGGCCACCAACCCAGCCCCCACTCACACATACCGAGGAGCTACTGGCCAACCTGGGGATACCTGCAGAACAACATCCACAAGCCTTAGCCGATATTGTGGAGGTGGGTGTCGCTCAACCATCAAGCCTGGAGTTGCCTGGTAAGTCACTACTGCACCTATAACAACTATATTCCATATAGTTACATGTGTCACTGTACAATATGTAATGTAACATCATATGCAAGGCATGTATACACAAATGCCGCATACTATAATATGCTACTCTGTGTATGCACACATGAGCATACACCATATGATAGTCTATTATACTGGAGTATGTGTTAGCATGAACATTGCACCCTGTAGCTCTTATGCAGGTGTGGATAATGCTCATACTGCTGTGTTACTCCTATTTAGGTACCTCTGGCGTTCTGCTGCAACAGCAGCCCATTGCAGGTGAGACTGTTATTTATCAGGTATTTTAATGCACAGATCTATCTGCCATGTGGCCATTTACCACATGTACACATAATGTATGGTCCTGTCACAATATACAGGTCGGACCTGCAATGCATCACAATGGCTACCCATGTGCAACACTTGCAAACTATGTGAAACACCGACATGACACCTCACAAACTGTCATTGCCAGATGTGTGGACAGCTGTACATACAATGGTGAAGGTGCTGTTCACTGTAGGGACATATACTACAGATCAGAACTACACGTGTGGGGAATACAAACAGTACTACACAGTGAGCTGGAGTATGGCCGGCCCACAGCATTCACTGGTGTGGATCATAGCCCTGCTATGAATGTCACACAATGTGATGTGCTATCTTGACATGTCCATGACATCTAGTGGCCTGGCTGCAACACTGCCTAACTATCCTGAAAAACATATCCCACATACCAAACATACCACCCTTTGTCTGCATAACCCTGTCATCAGTGGAGCATATGACATCTATGGGTGTATGTCATATGGGACAACACAGACATGTAAAATAGATGCCCGTCACAATAATTTGGCCAACACATGCACACACATGGCCATGGAGGATTGCCAGAGACATGAAGCAACACATACAGTAGACGTAATGTGCTTGTGTGTACACCCTGTCGTACATTGGCTCCACATGGTCCAACTATGGCCTTTGTGTAATGATTATACTGCAGATGTGGAACACTAGACATCCTACAGGCCTGTGCACATCTTGTGTAGGTGTGACATCAATACACCACATACAATGTGTTGAACATCTTGAGTGTGTCACGACATGACAGCAGTCACCTGTACAGTATCCATATCAGCCCATAGATACAGTACATTCCCCTTGCTGGTGTCAGACATCAATGTCATCCTTGTTCCTGTGTGTGTGTGTGTGTGTGTGTGTGTGTGTGTGTGTGTGTGTGTGTGTGTGTGTGTGTGTGTGTGGTACACATATGTAATGTGGGACATGGTGTATTGACAAGTTCATCATGTCTGGCCATAGTTGCCAGGCAGCAGCAATATGATTGCAGGTGTGCAGGGTTGTCATCTGTATACACTTCAGTGACCTATGTCACACATTCCATATCATGGTTTAGTGTGTATACACCTCAGTGATGTGGGTCACATTCCACAGTATATATGTATTGTATCTGAACACAGTCATGACTATGAACTGTGTCTGTAACTCACACTGTATAGCAATAGAGACGCCTCATGATTCTCTGCAATGGCCATGCACGTCAGCTAAATGTGCAGTATATCTGTAGGGAGGACAGACAACACTGCATTGGGACACCATTACCCAACTGTATATTTGACAGGACACCATTGTGGTAAACATGTATGCATATAATTGCACATGTCAGCAGATCACATGTCATACTACATGTGATTGTCAAGGTCATATGCCACACATCAGGCAGGTGTACTGTTAACCTGTGCTGGTCTACATGGTGTAACACAGGGATGTATGCTAACTACTACTATGATTGTGTAATTTGCATGCCTTCTGCTATGACACACGCATGCTGTTGTGTGCAACCCAAGGATGTATGATAACTACCACTATTAGTCTGCGCTGCATGCCATCTGCCATATCACATGCATGTTGCATGCCTTCTGTCATATCACATGCATGTTGGGTGCCATAGCATGTGTGTGTGTCTATTGTACAGATTGTAATGTACAGTTCTTGTCTGCCCCTCACAGGTGATGTAGGTGCATTGCCCTCCTGCGGTCCATCTAATGTTAGTGTCCCCACAGACTCTAGCAGTGATGATAAATGTATGATAGAGGCACAGGCAGTGTTGTCAGGGGCTGAATCTGTGCCATTGGTTGCCATTCCACCTATATTCCCCTCATACCCGCACACAGATCTCATGCCTACACATACTCTATCACCAGTGGCCATAGAGGAAGGACAGTTGGCATGTGGTAGCTTGGAACAAGAAAGTGTGGGGGCTATGGAAGGTGTGCCTGCACACCATGGTGTCAGCCAACTGACTGGTGATGCCCCACACAGGCACGTGGCTAGTGCTGCTCATAGGAGGACCTCTGGCCAACATGCCCCTGCAAGACAGAGCACAGCAGCTGGTGTCACCAGACGCATGTTTCAGGCTGTAATGGAGGCACAGGCACATGCTGAATGTCACAACAGAGAAGATCAGAGGCTTCAGAAGGCTGCTGTCCATTCTTTAAACAACATCCAGGCAATGGTAAATGCTCAACAGCAGATTGCTAAAGCTTTGGATAGACAATTGGGTGACATGGTTGGAGTCCTTGACCGTGGCACGACAATCCACAAGCGTGAGCAGTCTGTGTTGGAACATCTGGTAGGAGTGAGGCATCAGGCACATGGACGTAGGCCTGCTACATCACCTGTTTCAGGTCTATGTGAATGAGCTACCTCACATGCCCACTCCCATAGTGGTGGTAGCAGGAGCAGTGCAGCTGGTGCTGTGCTGTCCACACCATGACACAGCAGGCCACGTGCACGTGGCCCTGGATGGTCCCAACAGGAACACGGTTCCAGTGGACAAGTGTCATCAGACAGTACCCAATCTGCACCTCTGCCTGGTAGTGCCAATGCAACCCCTGGCAGGCACAGGTCACATGGTCATGGTCGGACACCGTGAACTGTAAAACCTGCCCTGTACAGTCCGCAGCTGTCAATAATACCCCTGTGTAGGCCAGACCCATGCCAGAACTGTGTGCATATATACATGCACACACCAGAAACATATGTAGGGCACCGCAACACACACGTGCATAACATCCACACACGCCCAATTAGATCAAAGGCCATAACCCACACACACATGATGACATCCAATGGTGCAGCCTAGGCCTCTGGCAAACATCATCATCCTGTGCATATGATGATGCCTGTGCCGCATCCCTGACATCCACACCATCAGTGCAGGGACATGCTCATATGGTCTGATGCACAGGGTGAACAGACTAGGAAGATAAGTGTAGTTTACAATTGTTGACAGGCAGCAGACATACCATGTACTACAGGTGTACAATGCATTTCATAATGTTAACAGTATGTGTCTTGTGTAACAGTAACTACATGTTGGTCATGATGTTCTACTTTCCTCCTTCAAGTCTAATTGCACATGCCGGTGGATGTCAGTGTTTGCAGTTAGTGTCCCATATGTCAATGTGGACTACTCACAGGTATGTATGAATATACCAGCATGCACCTTGTAGCTTCCACATCACAGTAAGAATGTCCCACATTCCAAATACGTCTACTGATCCAAGAGCATGATAGCTGTGTATTAAGCTACTGTGCTACAGACGTGACATCCATACTGGGTGACATCACAGGTACAGTTACATGGACTGGTGAGGTAAGAGAGCGGTCTAGCTGCTAACAAGGGTAGAGGCCAGTGGGAACTGTGATGCCTCATTGAGAAGCAGTAATGCACGTTCCCATGACAGGATGCCAACACACAACTGCACCCACACACTCGGGTATTGGCGCAGATGTATTCAGTGAAACAGTAACACACCCACACACTCACAGATTCACTGATACAGTAACACACACACACAGTTGCTACTGTTGAGGTGAGGACCCCTGCCTATGTGCAAATCATTACAGTACTGTGCACCAACATGACGCGCCACAGAGAATACACATGTACAGGTAGTCAGTATGGCCTAAGATCAGGGACATCAACATGGATAGTAGATTGCATCGCCTGGATGGAGGGAGGGGTCTTATCAATTCAGTATGGTAACATACATCCTCACTCCAGGGACTAGACAGCCATACATACATACATACACACACACACACACACACACACACACACACACACACACACACACACACACACACACACACACACACTGTGGTATTCACTACTGAATACACCTATGTCACGCACATACAGATACCTCAACATGTGTGAGATACACGCCCCTGCCTATGTCCTGCTTTCTACACTGCAGTCTGTACAGATGTCTACACTAGTGTACAGGAGAGTGAGTAACAACTGAGATGTATTCCCCACCATACGTAACATATATGGACACACGCAACCAGACATGCCAGTACTGTGAATCAAATACCTGCCTAGCTCATGATATGTATGACAGACTTACAGCAGTATTGCATGCATTACAAAGTGTACTGATGCTTCCTTTGGCAACAGTGCTGATATATGCACATGGGAGGTCTTAACTGTTACAGGCATCAAGTGATTTACCTTCGGTGTCACCCTGACCACTGTCTATGTTGTATGTTATGCCCTTCAATTAATAAAACCATTGCTTACCGATTACACAGGTTATTGCAGGACCGCTTGTGACACACCTGTGAGCTGTCCTCCGCAAACATCCATCTGCAAAGATGTCCACCACTTAGTTATTTTCACACATCTGTCCATACCTGAGGTACATCTTTCCATACATTCAGTATATCACCATATACAGTTGACATTGTTGAGGCTGGATTGCAACTGCATGATGTACTAAGATACACGTCACCTGCATACATCAGCAACTGCACATGCATGATATTTGAACGCACACCACTACATGTACATGTGTGTAGGTCCTACAATCCTGTCATTTGGGCATGTTTGTAGGCAATGCAATTGGTGGACATGTGTAATGACATATATGACACATGGACTGTTGTATGATACGATAGGTGTAATGGGTGACCGGTACAGGGGGAATGTTACCTCTGTCAACATTGATATCACATCTTATGTACTGTTAGCATTCAGCAGCCATGGTCCTACATTCCATGTGCATGTGTGTAATGGCTGTAGCCACCTGTCTGTACAAAAGACAACAGCTATGCTATTTACATGTATGTTGTGCATGTGTGGCATGTACAAATCCAGGGCAGGTACATGTATGTCATATCCAAACATGAGGGTGTTTACTGGTGTACAGCAACAGTCACCTGCTAATGCTGTAAATAACAGAGGGCCCCTGGTATGTATACAGCTGACCTGGTTACAGACAGTGGTATCACTGCATTGCATAACACATGATGCAACTGTGTCAGTACATGGGTACTCTGCACAGTTGATGTAGAGCTTGGTACAGTCCACTGGTCAAGGGTCACATGGTGGTGTACTCTTACATGTCCTACAACATGTATGGATGTGTGTTGGTGGTTCGAGGGCATGGTGGTGTCTGAGGTTTACATCCTAGAATGCAGCATTTGACACTGTGTCCTGCACCTGACTCATCTGTGATGCCTTTTGTGGGAGTACCGGTCAGTACATGTGAGTGGCCTCAATGTATGTGGGGGCACCACTACCTGGAGTGGTCCGTACCTGTGTTATGGCCCACATGTCTGGTTCTGAGGTATATGGTGGTAGTGCTATTGTGTACTACAGAGCCTTAAGCCAGAAGTTCCTCACTGCACAGATGTCAGTACTCCCCATTGTTGGATCTACAGTGAGCAGCTGTGAATATGGACGCTACACATCTAGCACTGGTTAGCATAAGCATACAATGCAGGTGTCCTCTAGGTGTCAGGGTGTTATCCTGTGTTTAGGATATTTGCCTTGGAATGGCACTATATGGGCAAATGCAACTTAGGTATTATCCCCACTCCCTTGAATCATGGATGCATGTGATATGTGTCAAAGGCCTGTCTACTGTCAGTCATGTCATCCCAGAATAACAAACACTAGACAACCTTGTAATTACAGCAGGACATTGGCTCATTGTGTTGGTCAAGCAGTTGCCACTCCTAGCAAGGCTCATTGTGTTGGTCAAGCAGTTGCCACTCCTAGCAAGACATCACTGCAAGTGGTGGTATTGTGTTTGGTACAGGATGGTACATCTAAGGTGATGGACAGCAGGAGATGTTGTGTATAACACTGGTGTCAGATATATGTAGAGAAGCATTCCTGCTAACAATGACAACTACTAACACCAGAGTCCATTACAATGTGTTTTTTACATCTACCTGTAATAGCATGGTCACTGTGGCCTTCTGTGTTTAGAATCAGAGTGGATCCCAGACAGCCCTGTGCTACTAAGTGTATGAGCATGCCCAGTATAACCTTGTGTAGAGGGAGACATAGTGCATTCCGAACAGTCATGTGCTACTAAGTGTGTGAGCATGCCCAGTGACACCTTGTATTGGTTATGTGCCTCTATGTGTATGGGCATGGCCACTGTAACCCTGTATAGTGATAGTAGTCGTCCATTCCACAGATGGGTATACTCTAGGTCAGGATGGATTCCTACTTTAAACACACAGGTTCACATGTATGTACGTCTTAACTGCCAGCATCCCTGTTGATGTCCGCATTCCTAGAAGGGCATAATGACTGCCTTGAAATGTGTAGTCTGTGTGGTGCAACTCGTAACTATGTAGTATTATAATGTTGCGTGTGTGTGTGTTTGTCCCCATCTGCCTGAAGACAGAATAATGCTTTTAGCCTGCTCACACTCCAAACAATTCCTATACCCACCTTTGGCAAGGCTGATGATGTCACCCACCTACAAATACACCTCCGGGAGTGCTGTGTCCCAGTAATCTCGGTAGTACGTTCTGTAACTGCGTAATGCTGTAGTGTAATAAAGTAGTTAGGTCTGTGTTCTAATCCCAGACTTGCCGTGTGTGTGTGTGTGTGTGTGTGTGTGTGTGTGTGTGTGTGTGTGTGTGTGTGTGTGTGTGTGTGTGTGTGTGTGTTTGTCCCCGTCTGCCTGAGGACTGACTAATGCTTTTAGACTGCTCACACTCCAGACAATTCCTATACCCACCTTTGGCAAGGCTGATGATGTCACCCACCTACAAATACAGTTCTGGGAGTGCTGTGTCTCAGTAATCTCGGTAGCGTGTTCTGTACCTGCATAATGCTATAGTGTAATAAAGTAGTTAGGTCGGTGTTCTAATCCCAGACTTGCCAAGTGTGTGTGTGTTTGTCCCCATTTGTCTGAGGACTGAATAATGCTTTTAGACTGCTCACACTCCATATCATTCCTATACCCACCTTTGGCAAGGCTGATGATGTCACCCACCTAGAAATACACCCCTGGGAGTACTGTAACCTAATAATCTGGGTAGCACATTCTGTAACTGCATAATGCTGTACTGTGCTAAAGTAGTTAGGTCGGTGTTCTAATCACAGACATTCCAGGTGTGTGTGTGTGTGTGTGTGTGTGTGTGTGTGTGTGTGTGTGTGTGTGTGTGTCTGCATGAGACAAGTACAGTGCTTTGCAGAGTATGCACTCCCTGTACAAATTACATGACCATCTTTGTCAATCCTGCTGTTCACACCCACCTAGGTCTACATCTGTAGGTGTGCTGTAACGCAGTATTCGCCATAGCTCTTGCCCTAAAAGCTTATTGCTGCAGTGTGATACGGTAGGTAGGGGGTTCATATACAGGGCATGGGCAAGTGTGTGTTTGTCTGTCAGAGCCTGTGTAGAGGTGGCTGTGAGTGTCTTACCATTGGACATGTTGGAGAGTGGATTTTATAGTTTTCCTATATGGTATCCGTCTTATGACATAATGGCCACCTCACAAGGAGTACAGCTGTCAGTTAACCACGGGACTATGTTGGCAAGCCATACCCCTACATCCGGCAAAAGGCCTGGTGAACAACGTATACAACCCTACTAGTACCCAGTATATGTCCTGCACCCATGTGCCATGCGCAAACATAGTTGCCTAGGATATCCAGCTATGTTGCTAGTACCATGCACATTGATGACAGAAAGTAGGCATGGTGTGAATGCAGTGGCCTGCAGAGGACATGGCACCCTGTACAGCAGTACAATAGGGTATATATTTGCGGACATTGTGCCTTCACTATGTTTCCCACTGGATGCCTGCAACATATGTGGTGCCATCAAATGTGATCCACAGAGGCCATACAATGCCATACACATGTGCCCTGTATGGACCAAAGCCACTGACACCAGGGAATACCTGTATCATACTATCAATCCAGGTGCAGGGTCGACCTGCTCACTATAAGCAGGTTTCGCCACACCAGGACAGTATTGGCATATCGGGGGATAACAGTCTGTGTACACAACATGTGCCTGCCAAACCAGGTACACCTGTACATGTCACTGTACAGTATTGTGGGACATGCACATCCCAGGCAATGTCCACGTGAAGGACTATCAAACACAGACATGGCATGCATTGCAAAGCTATGGACATACACATTGGTAACCAGGATGTCAGGGCAGATCATACAGTAGCCATCTGTGTGAGACATTGCAGACACTACACCCCTGCACTGCACAACATTATCGGTTGAAGCGATGTCAAGGAGTACTCCTCACCCAGCCTTGTACAGCCATCTTGCACAGCCAACCACTACACACTCATGCAACAATGCATACATGCATGTCAGTACTGGCACCTTGTGTCTGCATGTGGGTTATGATGCTCTCAACTACAGTCACTCTCAGTATTACTCTCACTGGCATACCAACAGATGTCAAACACTTTCACATGCCCTAGCCCATAGAACCTCCAGATATCCCTTGTGGTGCATGTAGTCCTGTGCATTACTGCAGTGTGGCAAACAAAGTAGGTTGTGTATTTGTGGCCCAAGCAAAGAGTGTCATTGTGAGTCCATTAGAGTGTGTGGTTGTGGTAACAATGGCATCCATTCACATGGACAGGCATGTGTGCCACACCTAATGCATGTCTACTATATCTCTCTTGCAGATGTCTCTCACCTACACACATGTTCTTACAGCACAGCAACATGTTGGCTTTGTGGCACATGTAGTAACGTCATGCACACGTAATAGTAATGACTAGTCAGTCAGGGGTTTGACCCCTGTACTGTTAGGCATGTGGCAGACAATGTTTAGGGTTAAGTGTCCAAGCCCTTCTCTGGTGTACTTTGCCTGTCCCTCCCACACACTTTATGGTGGATGTGAAGGTGTACACCTGCTCAGCAGCAGCTTGTGTTTTGTAAGTGATGGACATGATCAGGTGATGGCCTCTGCACGTATTGCAGTCCTCCTCTAGCTGATTGCATGTGGAACAGCTGTAATGGTGTTCCCATAGCCATTTGCATGATAAACACAGTATACTATCTATACAAAAACATGTTGGTATTTGGCCATGACAGTCGCTGTGAGTGGTACCTGGATGTGGTGTTCTGAAACGGCATCACAGATGATATCTGGATGTACCTCAAACATCATACACAGTGGGAAATAGCCTAAAGACAGGAGGGTGATGTGCCACACATGACTACAGCATTTAAGTGTAGCTATGCTGCATTGAGACTACTGCCTGTTTAACATGTGTGTGGTAATGGCTATTCTGCATGTTTTAATACAGACATGACAGCACTCTGTTCATGAGGGACCCCGGTCTGTAGGGCCATCTGTGAACTGGTCTGTGTGTGGAACCATTTGTTTCCTGTATTACACAATGAACACACATCTGTGCACAGCAGGAGCATAGTGTGAGGATTGCAGACAGTACATGATGATAGGGATGTGTTATTACCATTGCATCCCTGACTGGACATATGTCACATGAAACAGTGGTATGACAGACACTGTCTGGGGTTCCCACTGACAAGCTAATAATGGGCAACTGTTCATAGCTGCGGTCACACGTCTACTACACAATGTACAGATGGCATGCAGTATATATGCATGTGTTGTACTCCCTCTACAAATGTATACCATCAGTTGTGTTGGGTTGATGGTGATATCTATGCATACTGTTGTAGGTAATCCTGTATGCTGTTGTCTATCACTAAGCCATATGTCGGTTTAAACTGCAACACCATAGGCTGAAAGGGATGGGAGGTCCTGGCAGAACCTCCTGTTCCACTTCAGCTGACCATGGCACCAGGCACCAGCACATCTGGGGTCCAGCCTTGGATATCAACCTCTGTTGGCTCTGCACCACCTTCTGGTGATACCACCACTGAGGATAGGGCATGTCCCACCTGGGAGCAGGACCAGACAGGTACATGTCTGCTGTCGTGCAGTCCCAGACGTGTTGCATTGGGGGCTCACTAAGGGGTTCCGAAGCCAGATACACAAGCTCAAGGGCAGTGTGTCACATTTACAGAGCGGATGCTGCCCCTCCTGGACAGCCCCCAGCACTGCCGCCTTTGCAGCTGTTTAGCTGCAGTGGCTGCTGTCCAAGGCTGGGGACCTCTGTCCCACTGTTCCCATGGGCTTGTGAATGCCAAACACCCATCCCCATCCGAGGTGTATCCCCCCACGTGTCTTATACCAACCCTGTATGCTGTCTTGTATGTGATCCTATCCTACCTATCCTCCACAACCATACCTACACTCCTTCCCCCACATCCGACCTTCACCCTACGGAAACATAAGGCCAATTGGCTCCTAGGACAACATCTGCCCTATACATACATACTGGTGTCATTCTAAGGGGATCCAATGTCTGTCTGCTTGGGATGACATGCTGGGCAAGCCACGCTGCTTCGCAAGGGATGGCTTGCACCTGTCACCACTGGGCTTCCGGATATTGGCTAAGGCTCTTGCCACCCCCATAGTGCCTTTTTTAGGCAAGGCTCAAAAGACAAACCCACCTCCTTAGAAAACAAAAATGGAAAAAAACTAATGGTAATGCTGCTCAACGCCAGAAGTCTAAATCTCAAGATGCAGGCACTCGAGGCACTCCTCAGTATGGAGAACATCGACGTCTGTGCAGTAACTGAAACCTGGTTCAAGGCTCCTGAGAGCACCCCAGCACTACCAGGCTATACCTCGTATCATGCTTTTCGGCCCCAACACCCGGGCTGAACCACAAAGGGAGGGGGAGTGTCCATATTCATCAAGGACACCCAAACCTCCAGATTAGTAGCAACACATGAAGCATCGGAGACCATACAGGTGCAACTAACCATAGGAAAAACTGCTATACAACTGGTAGCATGTTACAGACCACCCTCCCAATCTCAGGAACCCCACTCAGCCTTCCTGAAGACATTGGAGGATATGACTGTATCACAAAATACCATCATACTGGGAGACTTCAACTACCCTAACATAGATTGGGTACACTACTCTAGCCCTAACACCCTAGCCCAAAGGTTCCTGGAATTCATAAATTCAAATGCACTGGAACAACTAGTCACCTCTCCCACTAGGGGAGATAATATACTAGACCTGATCATCACAAACATGGGGACAAAATGCTCCACACCGGAAGTATACCCCTCACTAGTGAGATCTGACCACAAACTAATCACCCTGGATATACATATCCCACCTCCACCCCAAGCACAAAAGACCACAGTGAAAAACTTCTCAAAAGTTGACTTCACTCTTCTTAAGACTGAGATGGTATCCTTTAAGCCCACTGGGCCAGTGGAAACCACATCCCACAATGCTGAATCCTTCACAAATGCTTTCTATGGACATCTCCAAGAATGCATGGATCATGCAATCCCAAATAAATCAAAGACCCTCTCCACCAAAGGCAAGCGTCCTGTCTGGTGGACCTCAGCCATTAACAAATTGTATAACAAAAGAAGGAAGCTACTGCATGACAGAGCAAAATCCCATAAAGGGAAGACAACTCTGATCAACACTAGCAGAAAACTACGTTCTCTCATAAAAACATCCAAGGCCAACTTTGAGAGAAAAATTACTAAGGACACTAAAGATAACCACAAAGCCTTCTTCAGCTATGTTAGAAACCAGGGCAGAAACCCTCAGATATGCTCAGAGTTAGTTCACAATGATAAAAAATACACTGAACCCACAGATATTGCCAACATTCTGGTTGACAGGTTCAGTGCAAATTTCTACCCTCCCTCACCACCAAAAGAAGAAATACTTATCCCAGCTGAATGTAATCTCCCTGTCATCTCAAATGTCCAGGTGAGAGCCGCCCTCAGCAAAGCTAAAAACACAGCATCAATGGGACCTGACGGTATCCGGTTATGCTACATGAACTCCAAGAGGAGCTAAACCCGCACATAAAAATGCTATTTAACCTTAGCCTTACTACAGGATATGTACCTGAACACTGGCGTACAGCAACAGTGGTCCCACTCCACAAAGGGGGTACCTCTACAGACCCTGGGAACTACTGCCCCATAAGCTTAACCAGCCTGGTCTGCAAAGCTATGGAAAGAATCATTATGGAATTCATAAACAGAGACATTGGGGACCTACAGACACTTGATCCCACCCAGTTCGGCTTTGTAAAGGGCAGATCCTGCCTTTTGAACCTGGTTGACTTTTTCAAAACAGTCACTAGAGCCATTGATGAGGGCAAAGCAGTCCATACAGCCTACCTGGACTTGGCTAAGGCCTTCGACACAATACCCCACTAGGGCATCATAGATAAGCTCAACAGCTTAAATGTAAACCCCTATGTCACTAGATGGGTTTCAAACTGGCTAAAGGACAGAACCCATAAAGTCAAAATCGCTGGAGCCATGTCACACTCAAAGCCAGGCACAAGTGGTGTCCCACAGGGATCTGTCCTGGGATCCCTCTTGTTTGGCATTTACTTCTCAGATGTTAAAGCAAACATGGAAGGGTTGTGGCTGACAAAGTTCGCAGATGACTGCAAACTAGGCGCCATAGTCGATACACCAGCTGACACATACATCCTACAAAAAGGCCTCACAGAAACAGACAACTGGTGCCGGAGTCATGGCCTTAAACTAAATGCCAAAAAATGTATAGTCATCCACTTTGGGAAAAACAAAGTACCCACAAATTATCACATAGACAATAACCCAATGAGTACGGAAAAAGTAGTCAGAGACCTAGGGACACAAGTCGACAGCGACCTCTCATTTGACACCCACGTTGCCAAAGTGGTTAGAAAGACATTCTACCTTGCACACCTTATCATGAAGGGATTCACATCCAGATCCAAGGATGTCATTGTACCACTGTACTCCTCCCTCATCAGACCCATGATTGAGTACAATGCCCCATTTGGTATGTACCTCACCCGGCACTTGCAGCTGGAGAGACCACAAAAGTACCTCACCAAGAGGATCAAGGGTCTCCAACATATGTCTTATTCTGCCAGACTAAAGAAACTCCAGCTCTATTCAGTAGCATATCGCCTGCTCAGAGGTGATCTGTGCCTGACGTACAAGGCCATGTCCAATCAGGAACTGATGGACATGCTCCACCTCAAAAAATCCAAATCCATCAGAATCACGAGAGCTAAAGACTTAAACATCGGCACAAGTATGAATAGGACATGCTGGAGGGATAGATTCATAACCCAGAGGCTTCCCATGCTCTGGAACAGAATCACAGTTCATGTTAGGCAGAGCCCCTCACTGACTCTCTTCAAGAGAAATCTTGATGAGTGGATGGGAGATTGTACGTTTACCCCAGGGGTCACCTCTGTGTGTCCACTAGACAGGGGCACAGTAAACTAATTCTATTATATAAGGGGACCTTCACTGTGTCACTACTAGACAGAGGCACAGTATTCTAAATCTATTCTGTACATTTTTATACCATTTCATGGGGTGGCAAAAGCCACATCACTATGGCTAGGCTTACAAATGCCCCAGGGCAGATAGCCTAGTACTAAACTATGAAACGATGAAACTAAACATAGCTGTCCATTTCACACACGTGTGCACTGGACACATGTACCCTTGTAATATGCATCACAACATACTCCTGTTATCCTGTTAGCCATGGAGAGGATCATAATGGAACTCATAAATAAAGACATAGGGAACTTGCAGACTTTGGATCCATCCCAGTTTGGCTTTGTCAAAGGCAGATCATGCCTCTTAAACTTGGTTGACTTTTTCGAAACAGTCACCAAGGCCATTGATGAGGGCAAGGCAGTCCATACAGCCTACCTCGACCTGGCAAAGGCCTTCGACACAATACCCCACTCAGGTATCATCGAAAAACTCATCAGCTTAAATGTAAACCCATACATCACAAGATGGGTTGCAAACTGGCTAAGTGACAGAACCCACAGGGTCAGAGTTGCTGGCGCCATGTCAGACTCAAAGCCTGTCACAAGTGGTGTCCCACAGGCTCAGTCCTGGGACCACTCTTTTTCGGCATCTACTTTTCTGAAGTACAAGCAAACACAGGTGGGTTATGGCTGACAAAGTTTGCAGATGACTGCAAACTGGGCGCCATAGTCGAAAACACATCTGACACAGATATCCTTCAGAAGGGCCTCACAGAAATGGATAACTGGTGCCAGAGCCATGGCCTAAAGTTAAATGCCAAGAAATGCATAGTCATACCCTTCGGGAAAAACAAGGTTACCCCTAGCTACCATATAGGTGGCAATCCACTGAGCACAGAAGAAGTCATCAGGGATCTGGGGACCCAGGTTGACAATAACCTTTCGTTTGACACTCGTGTCGCCAAAGTAGTTAGGAAAACCTTCTACATTGCCCACCTGATCATGAAGGGATTCACATCTAGATCTAGGGAGGTCATCGTCCCCCTGTACTCATCACTCATTAGACCTATGATTGAGTACAATGCCCCATTCGGAATGTATCTGACCCGACACCTGCAGCAGCTGGAAAGGCCCCAAAAGTTCCTCACCAAAAGGATAAAGGGTCTAAAAATATGTCTTATGCTGCCAGACTGAAAGAACTCCAGCTCTATTCAGTCGCATACCGCTTGCTCAGAGGTGACTTGTGCCTGACATATAAGGCCATGTCAAACCCAGATTTGATGAATATGCTTCACCTCAAAAAATCTAGATCCCTCAGAACCACCAGGGCGGGAGACTTAAACCTTGACACTGTTATTAATAGAACGTGCTGGAGGGACAGATTCATCACCCAGAGACTCTATGCCATGAACAAAATCCCGTACATGTGAGGCAGAGCACTGCTGGCCTTGTTCAAGAGGAATCTTGACCAATGGATGGGAGATCGCAGATATACCCCAGGGATTACTTCAGTGTCACTGCTTGACAGAGGCACAGCAAAATAATAGGCATAATTTTCTTCAAACTAAAGGGGTGGCGAAAGCCACATAACTATGGGCTAGGCTTATAAATGCCCTTGGGCAGATAGCCTAGTATGAACCTATGAACCTATCCTCACCCCTGTCCCTCAGGCACACGATCCAGGTATGCACATCACTCCTAAATGGTCCAGGTGCATGTGATGAGGACGATCCCATTGTACACACAACACTACTGGTCCCTCTATGGTTACCCCATTTACCTTTATCATGATGAGGATGTTTGCACACAGCACCTTGCATGAATACTGTTCAAGATAATGATTGTACAGGTAATGTCATGTTAATGTACATTACATGCACAGAGTGATGTATACGGCCAACGTACAACTGTTTGCGTGTATGAATGACACGTCTGTCTGAGTGAGTCTTGAGATTACATAGAACACCACCACTACACAATACATGTGTCGCTGGTGTTTCCCGTTTCATTCGCTTGTAATGCTTTGTCGTCACATGGTATGTTCCTGATATATCTCTATATATGTATGTACCTATATGCTGGACATAACCACTCACATATACATCTACATGATGGGATATATTCCTATACTGTTGAATGACTGCGCTGTAAGACATGTTTGTGGTACTGTCAATTGTCTGTATATCTGCCATGGCATATTGGTAAATCACATTAGCTGTGTGTGCAGGGTCCTGTTTCCGAGCCTTGCAGAGGATGTTTATTTGGTTGCAGGGCAGAACAAGGCCATTGGATACGGAAGGAGTAAGGCACATTAAAGCAGGTGTGAGCAGGTGTGCGTGGGTTTGCGTGGTGTTAGCAATGCTAACCTCTGGTGTGCATGGGTTTGCGCGGTGTTAAGCAATGTTAACCTCTGGTTACAGCTTCTTACACTCGGTTAGCCACTACATTGCTTTACCAGTGCAATACTTGCATACTGGTAGCCAAACAGGCTTACACCCGCTCTCTCCCGCACTTGCAAATACACCAGCATTGGTGCTTGCATCTGACACTCACACCCCTGGATGGGAGTGAGGACAACAATATTACCTTGTGATGCATATTACATCAGATTACATGCCTACAGTATCGGGAATGGCTGCCCATTAGGCGACGGCATGCCATTCGACTGTACGGAATCGGTGGCCTGACTAGTGATTTATTTATATTATTTGTGTGCTCCTCTTACAATCTGCTCCCATCTGGCTGATACATGGGAACTGAGAATCTTCAATACAGACAAGTAATTGGGTTTTGGGACCCACATCTGTCGGACGAGCCATGCTACCGCATACCTATTATAGGGTTGCCACCTTTTCAATTGCCCAAGATGGGACTTATATGTAGAAACGTCATATTTTGCAGGGCAAAACATACCTACAGCCAGTACAAAGATAAGAACTTCTCTATTTTGCCTAAATAAAAGCTTATTCTTGTAGCATTATAGTTGCTTATTCTGTTTATTATAACATTTAGGTGCTTCAGATACAAAATTGTTTTATGCAACTACTACAGACAATATAGGAAATCTTTGTCCTAAAATCTGAGGACGTTTGACATATTTTCAATTACTTTGCAGGACATAACTGCCCAAAGGGGACTGTCCCTCACAAAGGTGGACAGGTGGTAACCCTAACCTATTCTATCATCTTTCCAAGGTAGTCAGCAGAATATGCGCTG